>NC_134494.1:35135423-35190423 GCF_040206685.1 Ascaphus truei
TCCCACCTGCCCTGCTCCTCCTCTCCCACCTCCCCTGCTCCCTCCTCTCCCACCTCCCCTGCTCCCTCCTCGCCTGCTCCCTCCTCTCCCACCTCCCCTGCTCCCTCCTCTCCCACCTCCCCTGCTCCCCCCTCTCCCACCTCCCCTGCTCCCCCCTCTCCCACCTCCCCTGCTCCCTCCTCTCCCTGCCCCAGTGATTGTAGGATGGATACTGCAGCTCTCTTCTCCCCACGCTCCACACTCTTCTGTCCCTGCCCCTCTCTACCCCTACTCCTCTGCTCCCCATCCTCTTCTGCCCCTTTCCTCTTCCTCATCTGCCCCTCTGCCTCCCCCGCTACTCCTCTGCCCCCCCCACTCTACTCATCTGCCCCCCCAACCGCTCTACTCCTCTATCTCCCCTACTCATCTGTCCCTGCCCCTCCTCTGTCCTCCCCTGCCCCTCTTACTCCTGTGTCCCCTCTGTTCCCCCACTCTTTTGCCCTCTGTCCACCCCAACTCTTCTGTCCCCCTTGTTCCCCCTCCCCTTCTGTCCCCCGCTCCCTACTCTTCTGCCCCCCGTCCCCCTCTTCTCTTCTGTCCCCCCTCCCCCATACTCTTCTGTTCCCCCTCCCCATACTCTTCTGTCCCCTCCCCTGCTCTTCTGTTTCCCCTCCCCTACTCTTCTGCCCCCCTCCTCATAATCTTCTGACCCCCCACTCCCTACTCTTCTGTTCCTCCCACTCTTCTGACCCCCTCCCCCCCTACTCTTCTGTCCTCCCTCCCCCTACAACCCACTCTTCTGTTCCCCCTCCCCCTACCCCCACTCTTCTGTCCCCCCTCCCCCGTACTCTTCTGTCCCCTCCTCCGCCTACTCTTCTGTCCTCCCTCCCCCTACAACCCACTCTTCTGTTCCCCCTCCCCTACTCCCACTCTTCTGTCCCCCCTCCCCCGTACTCTTCTGTCCCCCCTCCCCCCTACTCTTCTGTCCCCCCACCCCCACCTTTTCTGACCCCAATCCCCCCACCTCTTCTGACCCCCCTTCCCCCACCTCTTCTGAGCCCCCTCCCCCATACTCTTCTGTCCCCTCCCCTGCTCTTCTGCTTCCCCTCCCCTACTCTACTGCCCCCCTCCTCATAATCTTCTGACCCCCCACTCCCTACTCTTCTGTTCCCCCACTCTCCTGACCCCCTCCCCTACTCTTCTGTCCTCCCTCCCCCTACAACCCACTCTTCTGTTCCCCCTCCCCTACCCCCACTCTTCTGTCCCCCCTCCCTGTACTCTTCTGTCCCCCCTCCGCCTACTCTTCTGTCCCCCCTCCCCTACTCTTCCCCCACTTCTTCTGACCCCCCTTCCCCCCACCTCTTCTGACTCCCTTCCCCCCACCTCTTCTGACCACTCCCCCTACTCTTCTGTCCCCCTTCCTCCCCCCCTACTCTTCTGTCCCCACTCTTCCCCTACTCTTCTGACCCCCCTGACCCCCCTCCCCCCCACTCTTCTGTCCCCCCACTCTTCTGTCCCCCCACTCTTCTGTCCCCCTCACTCTTCAGTCCCCTCCCCCATTCTTCAGTCCCCCCTCCCCCCACTCTTCAGTCCCCCTCCCCCCACTCTTCTGTCCCCCCTTCCCTCTACTCTTCTGTCCCCCCTCCCCCCTACTCTTCTGTCCTCCCTCCCCACTACTCTTCTGTCCTCCCTCCCCACTACTCTTCTGTCCTCCCTTCCCACTACTCTTCTGTCCCCTCTCCCCCTACTCTTCTGTCCCCCCTCCCCCTACTCTTCTGTCCCCCTCCCCCTACTCTTCTATCCCCCCTCCCCCTACTCTTCTGTCCCCCTCACCCTACTCTTCTGTCCCCCCTCACCCTACTTTTCTGTCCCCCTCCCCCTACTCTTCTGTCCCCCTCACCCTACTCTTCTGTCCCCCCTCACCCTACTCTTCTGTCCCCCCTCACCCTACTCTTCTGTCTCCCCATCCCCCACCTATTCTGACCCCTACCTCTACTCTTCTGTCCACCCTCCCCCTACTCTTCTGTCCCCCTCCTCCCCTACTCTTCAGCCCCCCTCCTCCCCTACTCTTCTTCCCCCCTCCTCTTCTGTCTCCCCACTCTTCTGTCCTCCCTCCCCTCACTCTTCTGTCCTCCCTCCCCTCACTCTTCTGTCCCCCCTCCCACCTACTCTTCTGTCCCCCCCTCCCCCTACTCTTCTGCCCCCCACTCCCCCCTACTCTTCTGTCCCCCTCTCCCCCTACTCTTCTGTCCCCCTCCCTCTATTCTTCTGTCCCCCCTCCCCCCACCTCTTCTTACCCTCTCCCTCTACTCTTCTGTCCCCCCTCCCCCCACCTCTTCTGACCCTCTCCCTCTACTCTTCTGTTCTCCCTCCCCCCACCTCTTCTGACCCCCTCCCCACCTCTTCTGACCCCCTCCCCTCACTCTTCTGTCCCCCCTCCCACCTACTCTGCTGACCTCCCCTCCCCCCTGCTCTTCTGTTCCCCCCTCCCCCCACCTCTTTTGACCTCCCTCCCCCCACCTCTTCTGACCTCCCTCCCCCACCTCTTCTGACCCCCTCCCCCACCTCTTCTTACCCCCTCCCTCGACTCTTCTTTCCCCCCAACCCCCACTCTTCTGTCCCCCCTTCCCCATCTCTTCTGACCCCTCCCCTACTCTTCTCTCCCTCTCCCTCCTACTCTTCTGACCCCCCTCCCCCTACTCTTCTGTCCCCCTTCTCTTCTGCCCCCCTCCCCCCTTACTCTTCTGCCTCCCTTCCCCCTTACTCTTCTGCCCCCCTCCCCCCTTACTCTTCTGTCCCCCTCCTCCCCTACTCTTCAGCCCCCCTCCTCTTCTGTCTCCCCACTCTTCTGTCCTCCCTCCCTCACTTTTCTGTCCTCCCTCCCCTCACTCTTCTGTCCCCCCTCCTACCTACTCTTCTGACCCCCCCTCCCCCATCTCTTCTGTCCCCCCCTCCCCCCTACTCTTCTGCCCCCCACTCCCCCCTACTCTTCTGTCCCCCTCTCCCCCTACTCTTCTGTCCCCCTCCCTCTACTCTTCTGTCCCCCCTCCCCCCACCTCTCTGACCCTCTCCCTCTACTCTTCTGTCCCCCCTCCCCCCACCTCTTCTGAACCTCTCCCTCTACTCTTCTGTCCTCCCTCCCCCTACCTCTTCTGACCCCCCTCCCCCCACCTCTTCTGACCCCCTCCCCTCACTCTTCTGTCCCCCCTCCCACCTACTCTGCTGACCTCCCCTCCCCCTGCTCTTCTGTTCCCCCCTCCCCCCACCTCTTTTGACCTCCCTCCCCCCACCTCTTTTGATCCCCCCTCCCCCACCTCTTTTGACCTCCCTCCCCCCACCCCTTCTGACCTCCCTCCCCCACCTCTTCTGACCCCCCTCCCCCCACCTCTTCTGACCTCTTCCCTCTACACTTCTGTCCCCCCAACCCCCACTCTTCTGTCCCCCCAACCCCACTCTTCTGTCCCCCTTCCCCCATCTCTTCTGACCCCTCCCCTACTCTTCTCTCCCCTCTCCCTCCTACTCTTCTGACCCCCCTCCCCCTACTCTTCTGTCCCCCTTCTCTTCTGTCCCCCCTTCTCTTCTGCCCCCCTCCCCCCTTTACTCTTCTGCCCCCCCTCCCCCTTACTCTTCTGCCCCCCTCCCCTTACTCTTCTGCCCCCCCTCCCCCCCTTACTCTTCTGCCCCCCCTCCCCCTTACTCTTCTGCCCCCGCTCCCCCCCTTACTCTTCTGCCCCCTCCCCCCCTTACTCTTCTGCCCCCCCTCCCCCCATACTCTTCTGCCCCCCCTCCCCCTTACTCTTCTGCCCCCCTCCCCTTACTCTTCTGCCCCCTCCCCTCCTTACTCTTCTGCCCCTCTCCCCCCTTACTCTTCTGCCCCCTCCCCCCTTACTCTTCTGCCCACCTCCCCCCTTACTCTTCTGCCCCCCTCCCCCTTACTCTTCTGCCCCCCTCCCCCTTACTCTTCTGCCCCCCCTCCCCCTTACTCTTCTGCCCCCCTCCCCCTTACTCTTCTGCCCCCCCTCCCCCTTACTCTTCTGCCCCCCTCCCCCCTTACTCTTCTGCCCCCCCTCCCCCTTACTTTTCTGCCCCCCATCCTCCCTTACTCTTCTGCCCCCCTCCCACTTACTCTTCTCCCCCTCTCCCCCTTACTCTTCTGCCCCCCCTCCCCTTACTCTTCTGCCCACCCTCCCCCTTACTCTTCTGCCCCCCTCCCCCCCTTACTCTTCTGCCCCCCTCCCCCCCTTACTTTTCTGCCCCCCTCCCCCCTTACTCTTCTGCCCCCCTCCCCACTTACTCTTCTGCCCCCCCTCCCCCCTACTCTTCTACCCCCCCTCCCCCCTACTCTTCTGCCCCCCCTCCCCCCCTACTCTTCTGCCCCCCCTCCCCCCCTACTCTTCTGCCCCCCCTCCCCTCCTACTCTTCTGCCCCCCTCCCCCCTACTCTTCTGCCCCCCCTCCCCCCTTACTCTTCTGCCCCCCTGCCCCTTACACTTCTGCCCCCCTCCCCCCTTACTCTTCTGCCCCCCTCCCCCCTTACTCTTCTGCCCCCCCTCCCCCTTACTCTTCTGCCTCCCCTCCCCCCCTTACTGTTCTGCCCCCCTCCCCCCCTTACTCTTCTGCCCCCCTACCCCCCATACTCTTCTGCCCCCCCTCCCCCCCTTACTCTTCTGCCCCCCCTCCCCCCTTACTCTTCTGCCCCCCTCCCCCCTTACTCTTCTGCCCCCCCTCCCCCCTTACTCTTCTGCCCCCCTCCCCCCTTACTCTTCTGCCCCCCCTCCCCCCTTACTCTTCTGCCCCCTCCCCCTTACTCTTCTGCCCCCCTCCCCCCTACTCTCTGCCCCCCCTCCCCCCCTACTCTTCTGCCCCCCCTACCCCCATACTCTTCTGCCCCCCTCCCCCCTTACTCTTCTGCCCCCCCTCCCCCCCTTACTCTTCTGCCCCCCCTCCCCCCTTACTCTTCTGCCCCCCCTCCCCCCTTACTCTTCTGCCCCCCTCCCCCTTACTCTTCTGCCCCCCTCCCCCTTACTCTTCTGCCCCCCTCCCCCCTACTCTTCTGCCCCTCGCCCCCCCCCTTCTGCTCCCCCTCCCCCCTTCTGCCCCCCCTCCCCCCTTACTCTTCTGCCCCCCTCCCCCTTACTCTTCTGCCCCCTCCCCTCTCTTATTCTTCTGCCCCCCTTCCCCCCTTACTCTTCTGCCCCCCCTCCCCCTTACACTTCTGCCCCCCCTCCCCCCTTACTCTTCTGCCCCCCTCCCCCCTTACTCTTCTGCCCCCCCTCCCCCCCTTACTCTTCTGCCCCCCCTCCCCCCTTACTCTCTGCCCCCCCCTTACTCTTCTGCCCCCCTCCCCCCCTTACTCTTCTGCCCCCCTCCCCCCCTTACTCTTCTGCCCCCCTCCCCCCCTTACTCTTCTGCCCCCCCTCCCCCCTTACTCTTCTGGCCCCCCCTCCCCCTTACTCTTCTGCCCCCCCCTCCCCCCCTTACTCTTCTGCCCCCCCCCTTACTCTTCTTCCCCACCTCCCCCTTACTCTTCTGCCCCCCTCCCCCTTACTCTTCTGCCCCCCTCCCCTTACTCTTCTGCCCCCCCTCCCCCCCTTACTCTTCTGCCCCCCTCCCCCCCTTACTCTTCTGCCCCCCTCCCCCCCTTACTCTTCTGCCCCCCTCCCCCACTTACTCTTCTGCCCCCTCCCCCCTACTCTTCTGCCCCCCCTCCCCCCTACTCTTCTGCCCCCCTCCCCCTACTCTTCTGCCCCCCCTCCCCCCCTACTCTTCTGCCCCCCCTCCCCCCCTACTCTTCTGCCCCCCCTCCCCTCCTACTCTTCTTCCCCCCTCCCCTCCTACTTTTCTGCCCCCCTCCCCCCTACTCTTCTGCCCCCTCCCCCTACTCTTCTGCCCCCTCCCCCCTACTCTTCTGCCCCCCCTCCCCCCTACTCTTCTGCCCCCCTCCCCCCCTACTCTTCTGCCCCCCTCCCCTCCTACTCTTCTGCCCCCCCTCCCCTCCTACTCTTCTGCCCCCCTCCCCCCCTACTCTTCTGCCCCCCCTCCCCCCCCTACTCTTCTGGCCCCCCTCCCCCCCTACTCTTCTGGCCCCCCTCCCCCCTTCTCTTCTGCCCCCCCTCCCCCCTTACTCTTCTGCCCCCCTGCCCCTTACTCTTCTGCCCCCCTGCCCCTTACTCTTCTGCCCCCCCTCCCCCCTTACTCTTCTGCCCCCCCTCCCCCCCTTACTCTTCTTCCCCCCCTCCCCCCCTTACTCTTCTGCCCCCCTCCCCCCCTTACTCTTCTGCCCCCCTCTCCCCTTACTCTTCTGCCCCCCTCCCCCCTTACTCTTCTGCCCCCCCTCCCCCCTTACTCTTCTGCCCCCCCTCCCCCCCTTACTCTTCTTCCCCCCCTCCCCCCCTTACTCTTCTGCCCCCCCTCCCCCCTTACTCTTCTGCCCCCCCTCCCCCCCTTACTCTTCTGCCCCCCCTTCCCCCCCTTACACTTCTGCCCCCTCTCCCCCCTTACTCTTCTGCCCTCCCTCCCCCCTTACTCTTCTGCCCCCCTTTCCCCCTTACTCTTCTGCCCCCCTCCCCCCTTACTCTTCTGCCCCCTCCCCCCCTTACTCTTCTGCCCCCCTCCCCCCCTTACTCTTCTGCCCCCTCCCCCCTTACTCTTCTGCCCCCCCTCCCCCCTTACTCTTCTGCCCCCCTCCCCCCCTTACTCTTCTGCCCCCTCCCCCTTACTCTTCTGCCCCCCTCCCCCTTACTCTTCTGCCCCCCTCCCCCTTTACTCTTCTGCCCCCTCCCCTCTCTTACTCTTCTGCCCCCTCCCCCCTTACTCTTCTGCCCCCCCTCCCCCCTTACTCTTCTGCCCCCCTCCCCCCCTTACTCTTCTGCCCCCCTCCCCCCTTACTCTTCTGCCCCCTCCCCCCTTACTCTTCTGCCCCCCCTCCCCCCTTACTCTTCTGCCCCCCTCCCCCCTTACTCTTCTGCCCCCCTCCCCCTTGCTCTTCTGCCCCCCTCCCCCCTTACTCTTCTGCCCCCCCTCCCCCTTACTCTTCTGTCCCCCCTCCTCCCCTACTCCTTCTGATCCCCCCTCCCCCCCACTCTTCTGCCCCCTCCCCCCCACTCTTCTGCCCACCCTCCCCCCCACTCTTCTGTCCCCCCTCCCCCCCACTCTTCTGTCCCCTTTCCTCCCCTACTCTTCTGTCCCCCCTCCTCTTCTGTCCCCCTTCCTCCCCTAGTATTCTGTCCCCCCTCCTCCCCTACTCTTCTTACCCCACTCCCCCTACTCTTCTGATCCCCCCTCCCCCCCACTCTTCTGTCCCCCCAACTCTTCTGACCCCCCTCCCCCACCTCTTCTGTCCCCCCCTCCTCCCCTACTCTTCTGTCCCCCTTCTTCCCCTACTATTCTGTCCCCCCTCCTCCCCTACTCTTCTTACCCACTCCCCCCTACTCTTCTGATCCCCCCTCCCCCCACTCTTCTGTCCCCCCTACTCTTCTGACCCCCCTCCTCCCCTACTCTTCTGCCGCCCCTTTACTTCTGCCCCCTCCCCCCTACTCTTCTGTCCCCCCCTTACTCTTCTGCCCCCCCTCCCCCTTACTCTTCTGCCCCCCCTCCCCCTTACTCTTCTGCCCCCCCTCCCCCCTTACTCTTCTGCCCCCCCTCCCGTTTTACTCTTCTGCCCCCTCCCGTCTTACTCTTCAGCCCCCTTACTCTTCTGCCCCCCCTTACTCTTCTGCCCCCCCTCCCCTCTTACTCTTCTGCCCCCCTCCCCCTTCTCTTCTCCCCCCACCTCTTCTGTCCCCCTTCCTCCCCTAGTATTCTGTCCCCCCTCCTCCCCTACTCCTTCTGATCCCCCCTCCCCCCACTCTTCTGTCCCCCCACCCCCTACTTTTCTGACCCCTCCTCTTCTGTCCCCCTTCCCCCCACTCTTCTGTCCCCCCACTCTTCTGTCTCCCCTCCTCCCACTCTTCTGTCCCCCCTTCCCCCACCTCTTCTGACCCCCCTCCCCCTACTCTTCTGACCCCCCCTCCCTTTTGTCCACCCTCCTCACCTACTCTTCTGCCGCCCCTTTTCTTCTGCCCCCCTTTTCTTCTGCCCCCCCTCCCCCCTTTTCTTCTGTCCCCCCTCCCCCCACCTCTTCTGTCCCCCTTCCTCTCCTACGCTTCTGTCCCCCTTCCTCCCCTACTATTCTGTCCCCCCTCCTCCCCTACTCTTCTTACCCCCCTACTCTTCTGATCCCCCCTCCCCCCACTCTTCTGTCCCCCCAACTATTCTGACCCCCCTCCTCCCACTCTTCTGTCCCCCCTTCCCCCACCTCTTCTGACCCCTCCCCCCTACTCTTCTGACCCCCCTCCTCCCCTCCTCTTCTGCCGCCCCTTTTCTTCTGCCCCCTCGCCCCTTACTCTTCTGCCCCCCCTTACTCTTCTGCCCCCCCTTACTCTTCTGCCCCTCTTCCCCCTTACTCTTCTGCCCCCCCTCCCCCCCTTACTCTTCTGCCCCCCCTCCCCCCCTTACTCTTCTGCCCCCCTCCCCCCTTACTCTTCTGCCCCCCTCCCCCCTTACTCTTCTGACCCCCTCCCCCCCTTACTCTTCTGCCCCCCCTCCCCCCTTACTCTTCTGCCCCCCTCCCCCCTTACTCTTCTGCCCCCCCTCCCCCCTTACTCTTCTGCCCACCCTCCCCCTTACTCTTCTGCCCCCCTCCCCCCTTACTCTTCTGCCCCCCTCCCCCCTTACTCTTCTGCCCCCCTCCCCCCCTTACTCTCTGCCCCCCCTCCCCCTTACTCTTCTGCCCCCTTACTCTTTTGTCCTCCCTTACTCTTCTGCCCCCCTCCCCCTTACTCTTCTGCCCCCCTCCCCCCTTTACTCTTCTGCCCCCCCTCCCCCCCTTTACTCTTCGGCCCCTCTCCCCCCATTTACTCTTCTGCCCTCCCTCCCTCCCCCTTACTCTTCTGCCCTCCCTCTCCCCCTTACTCTTCTGCCCCCCTCCCTCCCTTTACTCTTCTGCCCCCCCTCCCACACCTTTATTCTTCTGCCCCCCCTCCCTCCCTTTACTCTTCTGCCCCCCTTACTCTTTTGTCCTCCCTTACTCTTCTGCCCCCCTCCCCCTTACTCTTCTGCCCCCCTCCCCCCTTTACTCTTCTGCCCCCCTCCCCCCCTTTACTCTTCTGTCCCCCCTCCCCCCTTTACTCTTCTGCCACCCCTTCCCCCCTTTACTCTTCTGCCCCCCCTCCCTCCCTTTACTCTTCTGCCCCCCCTCCCTCCCTTTACTCCTCCCTCCCTTTACTCTTCTGCCTCCCCTCCCTCCCTTTACTCTTCTGCCCCCCCTCCCTCCCTTTACTCTTCTGCCCCCCCCTCCCTCCCTTTACTCTTCTGCCCCCCCCTCCCTCCCTTTACTCTTCTGCCCCCCCTCCCTCCCTTTACTCTTCTGCCCCCCCTCCCTCCCTTTACTCTTCTGCCCCCCCTCCCTCCCTTTACTCTTCTGCCCCCCCTCCCTCCCTTTACTCTTCTGCCCCCCTCCCTCCCTTTACTCTTCTGCCCCCCCTCCCTCCCTTTACTCTTCTGCCCCCCCTCCCCTCCCTTTACTCTTCTGCCCCCCCTCCCCTCCCTTTACTCGTCTGCCCCCCCTCCCCTCCCTTTACTCTTCTGCCGCCCCCTCCCCTCCCTTTACTCTTCTGCCCCCCCTCCCCTCCCTTTACTCTTCTGCCCCCCCTCCCCTCCCTTTACTCTTCTGCCCCCCCCTCCCCTCCCTTTACTCTTCTGCCCCCCCCTCCCCTCCCTTTACTCTTCTGCCCCCCTCCCCCCTTTACTCTTCTGCCCCCCCCTCCCCCCTAACTCTTCTCCCCCCTCCCCCCTTTACTCTTCTGCCCCCCCTCCCCCCTAACTCTTCTCCCCCCTCCCCCCTTACTCTTCTGCCCCCCCTCCCCCCTTACTCTTCTGCCCCCCCCTCCCCCCTTACTCTTCTGCCCCCCCTCCCCCCTTACTCTTCTGCCCCCCCCTCCCCCCTTACTCTTCTGCCCCCCCTCCCCCTTACTCTTCTGCCCCCCCTCCCCCTTACTCTTCTGCCCCCCCCTCCCCCCTTACTCTTCTGCCCCCCCTCCCCCCTTACTCTTCTGCCCCCCCTCCCCCCTTACTCTTCTGCCCCCCTCCCCCCTTACTCTTCTGCCCCCCCTCCCCCTTACTCTTCTGCCCCCCTCCCCCTTACTCTTCTGCCCCCCTCCCCCTTACTCTTCTGCCCCCCCTCCACCTTACTCTTCTGCCCCCTCCCCCTTACTCTTCTGCCCCCCTCCCCCTTACTCTTCTGCCCCCCTCCCCCATACTCTTCTGCCCCCCTCCCCCATACTCTTCTGCCCCCCTCCCCCTTACTCTTCTGCCCCCCCCTCCCCCTTACTCTTCTGCCCCCCCTCCCCCTTACTGTTCTGCCCCCCCCTCCCCCTTACTCTTCTGCCCCCCTCCCCCCTTACTCTTCTACCCCCCCTCCCCCCTTACTCTTCTGCCCCCCCTCCCCCTTACTCTTCTGCCGCCCCTCCCCCTTACTCTTCTGCCCCCCCTCCCCCTTACTCTTCTGCCCCCCCTCCCCCTTACTCTTCTGCCCCCCCTCCCCCCTTACTTTTCTGCCCCCCCTCCCCCCTTACTCTTCTGCCCCCCCTCCCCCCTTACTCTTCTGCCCCCCCTCCCCCCTTACTCTTCTGCCCCCCCTCCCCCCTTACTCTTCTGCCCCCCCACTTACTCTTCTGCCCCCCCCACTTACTCTTCTGCCCCCCCTCCCCCTTACTCTTCTGCCCCCCTCCCCCCTTACTCTTCTGCCCCCCTCCCCCCTTACTCTTCTGCCCCCCCTCCCCCTTACTCTTCTGCCCCCCCTCCCCCCTTACTCTTCTGCCCCCCCTCCCCCCTTACTCTTCTGATCCCCCCTCCCCCCCACTCTTCTGTCCCCCCAACTATTCTGACCCCCCTCCTCCCACTCTTCTGTCCCCCCTTCCCCCACCTCTTCTGACCCCCTCCCCCCTACTCTTCTGACCCCCCTCCTCCCCTCCTCTTCTGCCGCCCCTTTTCTTCTGCCCCCTCGCCCCTTACTCTTCTGCCCCCCCTTACTCTTCTGCCCCCCCTTACTCTTCTGCCCCTCTTCCCCCCTTACTCTTCTGCCCCCCCTCCCCCCCTTACTCTTCTGCCCCCCCTCCCCCCTTACTCTTCTGCCCCCCTCCCCCCCTTACTCTTCTGCCCCCCTCCCCCCCTTACTCTTCTGACCCCCCTCCCCCCCTTACTCTTCTGCCCCCCCTCCCCCCTTACTCTTCTGCCCCCCCTCCCCCCTTACTCTTCTGCCCCCCCTCCCCCCTTACTCTTCTGCCCCCCCTCCCCCTTACTCTTCTGCCCCCCCTCCCCCCTTACTCTTCTGCCCCCCCTCCCCCCTTACTCTTCTGCCCCCCCTCCCCCCCTTACTCTTCTGCCCCCCCCTCCCCCTTACTCTTCTGCCCCCTTACTCTTTTGTCCTCCCTTACTCTTCTGCCCCCCTCCCCCTTACTCTTCTGCCCCCCCTCCCCCCTTTACTCTTCTGCCCCCCCTCCCCCCCTTTACTCTTCGGCCCCTCTCCCCCCATTTACTCTTCTGCCCTCCCTCCCTCCCCCTTACTCTTCTGCCCTCCCTCTCCCCCTTACTCTTCTGCCCCCCTCCCTCCCTTTACTCTTCTGCCCCCCCTCCCACACCTTTATTCTTCTGCCCCCCCTCCCTCCCTTTACTCTTCTGCCCCCCTTACTCTTTTGTCCTCCCTTACTCTTCTGCCCCCCTCCCCCTTACTCTTCTGCCCCCCTCCCCCCTTTACTCTTCTGCCCCCCCTCCCCCCCTTTACTCTTCTGTCCCCCCTCCCCCCTTTACTCTTCTGCCACCCCTTCCCCCCTTTACTCTTCTGCCCCCCCTCCCTCCCTTTACTCTTCTGCCCCCCCTCCCTCCCTTTACTCTTCTGCCCCCCCTCCCTCCCTTTACTCTTCTGCCTCCCCTCCCTCCCTTTACTCTTCTGCCCCCCCTCCCTCCCTTTACTCTTCTGCCCCCCCTCCCTCCCTTTACTCTTCTGCCCCCCCCTCCCTCCCTTTACTCTTCTGCCCCCCCTCCCTCCCTTTACTCTTCTGCCCCCCCTCCCTCCCTTTACTCTTCTGCCCCCCCTCCCTCCCTTTACTCTTCTGCCCCCCCTCCCTCCCTTTACTCTTCTGCCCCCCTCCCTCCCTTTACTCTTCTGCCCCCCCTCCCCTCCCTTTACTCTTCTGCCCCCCCTCCCCTCCCTTTACTCTTCTGCCCCCCCTCCCCTCCCTTTACTCTTCTGCCCCCCCTCCCCTCCCTTTACTCTTCTGCCGCCCCCTCCCCTCCCTTTACTCTTCTGCCCCCCCCTCCCCTCCCTTTACTCTTCTGCCCCCCCTCCCCTCCCTTTACTCTTCTGCCCCCCCTCCCCTCCCTTTACTCTTCTGCCCCCCCCTCCCCTCCCTTTACTCTTCTGCCCCCCTCCCCTCCCTTTACTCTTCTGCCCCCCTCCCCCCTTTACTCTTCTGCCCCCCCTCCCCCCTAACTCTTCTCCCCCCTCCCCCCTTTACTCTTCTGCCCCCCCTCCCCCCTAACTCTTCTCCCCCCTCCCCCCTTACTCTTCTGCCCCCCCCTCCCCCCTTACTCTTCTGCCCCCCCTCCCCCCTTACTCTTCTGCCCCCCCCTCCCCCCTTACTCTTCTGCCCCCCTCCCCCTTACTCTTCTGCCCCCCCTCCCCCCTTACTCTTCTGCCCCCCCCCTCCCCCCTTACTCTTCTGCCCCCCCTCCCCCCTTACTCTTCTGCCCCCCCTCCCCCCTTACTCTTCTGCCCCCCCTCCCCCCTTACTCTTCTGCCCCCCCTCCCCCTTACTCTTCTGCCCCCCTCCCCCTTACTCTTCTGCCCCCCTCCCCCTTACTCTTCTGCCCCCCCTCCCCCTTACTCTTCTGCCCCCTCCCCCTTACTCTTCTGCCCCCCTCCCCCTTACTCTTCTGCCCCCCTCCCCCATACTCTTCTGCCCCCCTCCCCCTTACTCTTCTGCCCCCCCCTCCCCCTTACTCTTCTGCCCCCCCTCCCCCTTACTCTTCTGCCCCCCTCCCCCTTACTCTTCTGCCCCCCCTCCCCCCTTACTCTTCTGCCCCCCCTCCCCCTTACTCTTCTGCCCCCCCTCCCCCTTACTCTTCTGCCCCCCCTCCCCCTTACTCTTCTGCCCCCCCTCCCCCTTACTCTTCTGCCCCCCCTCCCCCCTTACTCTTCTGCCCCCCCTCCCCCCTTACTCTTCTGCCCCCCCTCCCCCCTTACTCTTCTGCCCCCCCTCCCCCCTTACTCTTCTGCCCCCTCCCCCCCCCTTACTCTTCTGCCCCCTCCCCCTTACTCTTCTGCCCCCCCTCCCCCTTACTCTTCTGCCCCCCCTCCCCCTTACTCTTCTGCCCCCCTCCCCCCTTACTCTTCTGCCCCCCTCCCCCCTTACTCTTCTGTCCCCCCTCCCCCTTACTCTTCTGCCCCCCCTCCCCCCTTACTCTTCTGCCCCCCCTCCCCCCTTACTCTTCTGCCCCCCCTCCCCCCTTACTCTTCTGCCCCCCCTCCCCCCTTACTCTTCTGCCCCCCCTCCCCCCTTACTCTTCTGCCCCCCCTCCCCCCTTACTCTTCTGCCCCCCCTCCCCCCTTACTCTTCTGCCCCCATCCCCCCTTACTCTTCTGCCCCCCCTCCCCCTTACTCTTCTGCCCCCCCTCCCCCCTTACTCTTCTGCCCCCCCTCCCCCCTTACTCTTCTGCCCCCCCTCCCCCCTTACTCTTCTGCCCCCCTCCCCCCTTACTCTTCTGCTCCCCCCTCCCCCTTACTCTTCTGCCCCCCCTCCCCCCTTACTCTTCTGCCCCCATCCCCCCTTACTCTTCTGCCCCCCTTCTCTTCTGACCCCCCTCTCTTTTGACTTCCCTCCCCCCCCCCTTACTCTTTGCACCTTTTGGGTCTCATGAGTGTGATACTAGTTATACTGGCTTTGCGATCTGAGGCTGGAATAGTTTCAACTACACATTATATAAGCTATGGGGGGGGGGGGGAATAAATAAATAATTTGCTGGAACTTTACAAAGTGGGACTGGTTGACATATCTCTTATAGTAAAAATGTGTGTCCAGCTTAAGCGTTTGATCAAAGGAAATACAAACTAATACCAAAATGGCACCATGTACAGTAACACTAACTGGATATATTGTATCAGATTCACAATAGCAAGTAATACAAGATAAAACCTGGTTCTTCCTGGGGTAGGATCCTGACGAAGGTAATTGCACCAAATTGTAGATGTGAGGAGGTGTTTCTGTGGTTGTCGGTGTGAAAGGCTTGGATCTCCAGTTGGATTTGCCCTGATTTGTTATACATCCTTTCATGTTCCCTGATACTTCCAGGAGAGGCTTGGGTGGAACCTAGAGCTATTCGGAGCACCCAGCTATACACAATATTCCTTTTCTTCTTTGATCTGTCAGTTTCTTTTTGTCCAGGTGGAGTTCTTTTACCCACCCAAATGCATCAGGGTATTTAATGATGTTTAACAGCGACTACTTGGTCACTCACTCATTTACTTCTGCGGTGTTTAACCCTTGATGTGTCAGAGGACCCTGTAACATTGCATTGCAATGATGGGCTTAAATGCCTTGGTGGCCTCAGCATTTTTTATGTTCTGCGAAACTTAAGAGAACGTATTAAATAAACATGTGATGGAATGTTAAATCTACATCGTGGGTTTCTCTCATTTATAACAACAGTTTGGGAATGCCTGGTTATGCCCACTTTATATACATGATTAAACCCCATGTGAAGAACTCTCTTGTTGGTCTATTAGAAGGACCCCAGATGATGATCGCTTTTCCAGGACCAATGCAGTTATGAAGACTTGAGACTACATAATTAAACCACAGGTGGCTGTATGTGAGATCATATAATGTCATGTCAAGTGCAGAGACTATGGCAATGTCCAGAAATCCTTCAACAGACAATTCCAGAGCAGTGTTGTAATACCATTCTTGGGTGGATGATTAGTACAAGTGAGCAGGTGGGAGATGCTAAATCTGGATTTCCAAACGTTCCTTGTTTAGAATGATTATCAACAGACAATTCACGATGGGGAAACCCTACCTCATAATGTCTGGTTTCCTCCATAGAGGCTAGAGTGACTCGAAAGATAAGAGTTTAGGGGAAAAGCATCCCCATTCCTGATGGTATCCATTCTACGGTGAGTTTTTATTTCAGGTACCATGATTACTTTTTAAACTTGGGCCACCAGTAGATAAATCCACATACTAAATCACCCGATCTAGAAAATTTGGTCGTGGGCATTTTGCCACCACTCACTTCGATGCAGGGACATCCCTTCGCTGGCCAGTTTGCCGCCAAGGTAAGCCCCTAACACTAAGAAACCCTAAACTTAACCCCTAATTACTAACGCTACCCCCTACCCAAAAAACCTTAATGCCTTACCCTAAAACCGCTATCCTTATCTGACAAAATCCTTTAATATACTTATCTTATTGGTGAAATGGCCGGTAGATGAGTGTCCAGCTACAGTGAAGGGTCCCATAGCAGCCAAACGCCGGCAGAGACGTGGTCACTGCAAAACGCCCGCCACCAACTGTCCGATTCCGTAAATCATCATTGCAAAACCGGCGTCGGTAAAGCCCTAAAAGCAGACGCATCATGTGTGCACTTTGCAAATTATCTGATATGTGACTTGCGGCATGTCGGAGGAGTTACATGGTGCGCACATTGACGATAATTGATTACATCAATTGATAAATTGATTGGTGCTGCCACACGGATACTTCCTCGCAAGTCAAGTTATGGTGTCATATTGCTGCATTATAATGAATAGCTATCATTGTATCAAATTGTGCACCATTCCTTGTTCCTTTTCTTTGCGCCTCGAGATCCACCCGAACATTAGCTGGGTCAATTTAACATTCTGCCCCACACGTCACAAACGGTTTGTTACATTTCATACAACTGTGCTCCATAAAAATGTGAGCAGGGCGTCAAAAACTTCTCTCGGCATATATACACAAACCCTTCCGTTACTAGATAGATATCAAATTGCGCACTAAAAATGGTGTAACAAATCAATATTAATAAATGTGAAAACTTAAGGTCACAACTACAAATAAGAATACATGACCTTAGTAACGGAAATACAAACGGGGGTGGTTGCTGATCAGATGGGACGGCTCGGCATCGCAGGAACTACAACAGAAAAAACAAGAACAAGCTTTGCTTGTTTTTTTCTCCTTCCGTTACTAGTGGGGTCCCGGACTTGGAGCCCAGGAGGATAAAACATTTCTACTTTAATGAAAGAGAGACAGATTAGGATTTTCAAGAATGGTAATAATAATAATAAAAATAATAGTAATAGGAATGACAACAATAATTAGAAGAATAATATCTCTTATTATTTTGTTGTCATTATGATAAATATACTCTTGCTAACTACATTAGATCACTGATTTTGGTAATCTCTCTGTTTTAGGTAATGACTTCGTTGTGAATAAAATATTCCTACATGGGCCATTTCTGGCTTTTGGAAACAAGCCACTTCTCCAAGTATAGAGAGATCTGGTTGACTAGAGCAGAGGTGTGCAAACTGGGGGGGCACGAGATTGTCTGCTGGGGGCGCGGGGTTTACAGATGCCTCTTCCGAAGACACTTAAATTAAGTGCCATGGAAGAGGTGAAGGCCTCTGTAAACTGCACTTACCTTGGCTAAGACGACTTCTGGAGACGGGTCACCATGGCGTCATGACGCCAGAGCCGAGGTATGGGGGGGGGGGCGCGCAGAGAGGGGGACAGCTGGCAGGGGGGCGCAGGGAAAAAAGATTGCGCTTCCCTGGACTAGAGTATGGAATACATGTATTTATTTTATTTCTAACAACATTTATATGCATGGAGTGACTCACTCATGTAAGGTTACACAAATTGGGGAAATGTGAAAGTTACTGGGAACCATGGAACCGGTTAAAGAGACCATCGATACCTTGAGTGAAGAGATTAGCCAAGAAAGACGCGGTGCATGGGTCCAGCTGGGGAATCTGAAACAGGATTCTACTCACTTGACAGGGGAATATAATAATAATAATAAAATAATATACATTAGAGGGAGGATAGTAAGAGAAGCCACAGCTGCACACACCGGTTCCTTTCCTAGATAAACATACCCACAAAGTGTGTATGCCACATTATTATTTTAAATTTATGTTGTGTCTACCATTATTTTATTTTTTCTGCGTATTTATTTGTATGATGTCATTTAATGATCTATTGATTTGTTTTTTAAAATCGTTTTATCTCTCTTGTCTGGTTTCTCTCCTGTCTACATTGTAACGGTGTCTTCAGGTCAGATGGACATTAATACTTTGTATTATGAAGACTGTCGATTGCCCTGTTATTTCTGTATGGATATTCCAAATGCCTTAAAGCGGCAATCCAAGCGGACGATATTTTTTAAAGGTAGGTTGGAAGTAGGGGGTTCTCAAGAGCTTAACCCCATTAATTGCAGCTCCGGGGGAACCCCTGCTTCCGGAGATACTTACCTTCGTACTAGGTTGCAGGTAGCTGCTCCAGCTCTCTAGCTGGGGTTCACATAATGGCCGCTTTTCAAAGCTCCTGTGAGCCAATAGGAAGCCGTGACGTCATTGGTGCGGCTTCCTATTGGCCCATGTGATGGGAGCTTTAAACTGGGAGACAGCGGCACCCCCTTAGGTCTGTATCTCTACAAGCAGGGGGTCCCCGAAGCTGAAATTAATGGGGTTCAGCTCCATAGACCCCTTGCTTCAAACCTATGTTAAAAATTAAAAAAAAGCGCCCGTTGGGATTGCTTCTTTAGGATTGCTTCTTTATTAAACAAAGAATTTACAAAAAACAATTAAAAATGATTCCGACATATTTTGCCACCTTATTCCACGTCTTACATTAGATGCGTCCAGCAGTAGCGTGGGCAAGTGCCACATAGCTGTAGACTAGCAGCAATTGACCCTGTCATTGGAAACGACCACTTCCGTTTCCCCTCCAGACAGATCTGACTGTATTTGGCCGCTAACATAATGATCAGGTTTCCACTTACATCACATCATAATGGCTGGAGCAATGTCATGGCTTTGGAAATTATCGTGCGAGGATCTATATTGCACAATGTTATTACTACCCACCTCTTATCGCTGTTATCCTCTTTATCCAATAGTCAATATCTGTAATGTGGTGGGGAGGGGGGATTAAGATGACAACATAACTATTATGGTGCTTCATCGCTGCTTTTATTAGTGCCATCAAGTTATTCGTGTGCAATGTATTGAGATTGTTCAGGGCCCATTGGCAGTAAATAGGAAAACTGCACTTTGTGGTCAGTGTAGCATAGGGTTGACCAACTGGTCCTCAAGGGCCATCAACAGGTCAGGTTTTAAGGATATTTCGGCTTCATCTCAGGGGGCTCAATTGGTCCCTGCTTCAGCACACGTGGCTCAATCAGTGGCTCAGTGATTGAGCCACCCGTGCTGAAGCAGGGATATCCAGAAAACCTGACCTGTTGATGGCCCTTGAGGACGGGAGTTGGTCACCCCTGGTATAGCATTTCAACAAATCTTGTCCTCTCTACTGCCGTTCTTTGCTTTCTGTGCAGTAACACGAGATATCCGCTTGGAAACTCAGACTTGTTACCGCTTTTAATATGGCTTTTATTTCAGCCTACAGCCGTAGCAGCGATGAAAACCGTGCAATTACGTAAGTATGTTCTGGTTTCTGTGATAAACCTGAATGCCGGTAATATTTGGTGATCACTTTAGATCAGAGCACGGGGAATGTGGACCCATAATGGCCAATACCTTTTTGAGCAGCAGTCCATGCCGCTAATGTAATTATTTTTAGGGGTTTATATTACCTAAAGCAGGGGGCCCTTGAACTCCGTCCGCTGTACCCCAACCTCAGAGATGCTCCTGTTCCCAAGATACAGCTGGTTTGGTTCACTAGGCAAAGATAATTGCCAGGGAATACAATATGGCGACAAAGTCAGGCTCGCTCTGGTGGTCTCCTGAAACATCACCCTGGGTTGCCATCACAACTCTTGGTGACCCCGGCGGTCACACACGGACACAGAAAAACTCCAGTATCTCGTTGCGAGTCCCAGGAGGCTGGGGGACAATGCATCAGCTCCGAGTGACACTGGTTCTGCCGCTTCAGTGCAGAGAGGCATACAATACATTAAGACCATTCTGACATTGAAGGGTTAAATGTGCTAGTTCTGACACTTGATTTTATTTGTTACATTTATCACTAAATACTTTTTCTATTCAATATTGTACTCAAAATATAGCCGCTTATATATTTTTTGTGGACCGTTTTGAACGGATTGCCTTTTTCTCTTAATAAATGATAGGCGATTTCAATGCAAAGATTGATGTGCATCAGTGAGATGAAGCATCAGTGGGAACGCGGAGACAGATCGGTACAATTTGCATGATGTTAAAATGTCTGCATTGTGAATTCATTCTTCAAGAGGAATCCAATTAAAAAATGGACATGGGACAGACCCAACGGAATTAAGAACATTGATTATATCCTAGCTAACAAGAAACGTGTGATTAAAAGCTGCACGGGCCCTTACTTAGCCATTTTGACAAATTAAACATACAGTAACATCTTAATGTGAAGACAAAGAAAAAAAAAAAAGTTGATTAAAAAGAAGACAAAAATAAACATCATCAAGGACCTCACTAATTATAGCAGATTATTTAAACTAGTAAAAAAAAAATCAGCTTGCTAGAGATGCGTGGTGAAACTTGAACAAAAAAAATTATGAAAATCTTTAAGATTATGGTTGAAAAAAAAGAATGAAACCTGGATGAATTTCTAAAAAAAAAAAAAAAAAACCAACAGGGTAAAAAAATAGCATAACATGAAGCAGTTCCTGAAGAAACAACATGAAAAAGCATTTCCAAGATGCAAGAACCAAAATGGAATATATAGAGGAGTGCAAAGCGATCCCGCAGGTCTATAACAAAGCATGTAAGAACATTTAACTGCGATATGGTGAAGAAAACTATCGAATACAAGAAACGTTTAAAGACAACGAAGCAGGGACTCGTGAAGCAAATCACCGTACTCAAACAAGACGATGGATCAACAATAAAAGACCGAGCACTAATAAAGCGAGTCGAGGACTTCTACAAGAAACAGGAGGGCATAATCAAGAAGATCAAGAGCGAGAAGAAACCACAACCGATGGACTATGTGTTCTTCCAGAAGTAGCAAAAGGCATTAAAATCCATGAAAAATGGAAAGGCCTCGAGGAACGTTGGAATAATTACTGAAATGTTGAAGGAAGCTGGGAAAGAAGTAGATAAAAGCCTTAGAGGTCTTTTCATGTTGCTTAAACAACAGGAGTATTTCAGAACAGTGTAGCAATGCCATAAATATCCTGATCCAGAAATAGACCTCAAGAACTACAAACTGATCAGCCTACTTCCAATCACAAGATTTTTACTGAGATCGGCTGCAACAAACCCTGGACTTTGCCCAGCCTAGAGAACAAGCGTGACTTGTAATGAATACGATCTGCCACTCAGTTTAGGATGAGTAGATTACGAGAAAGCAGGATGAAGACATTAAAATGCCAGTGAGCAGGTCATGTTGCTAGAAGAAATGACCATCGTTGGATGAAGATGGTACTCAACGACCAAAAGATGCATGACATTTATAAATGGGTTAGAGCAACGTGGAGGGACGAAAGTACCTGGAAGATCATTGGCTGTGCCTTCCTCCAGCTGTGAACCGGCAAGGGCTGAAGATATTATAATAGTCATTTTAGGAAGAGAATCAAAACTGGGTAAGTAAATTAATTATTAGGAGTAAATATATGTACTTACACAATGACTACGTATGTCCCTTTATAAACACGTCATCAAAAGCCAATCAACACAACAACCTAACTTGGGAACAGGAAGACTTGTTTTAATTCCCTATTGAGTAGAATCCATATCCTAGACAGAGAAACATATGTATGCTGCTTGTTCATATTGGTGGCTTAAAAGCTGCAGACCAAGCAATAGTCTACATGTTTTTTTTTTTTTTTAAATAAATCAGTTCTGTACTATGAGAAAATACTTGTAGAATTTTTTTTAAACAACTCTGAATTATATTTGTAATGTATGATAATGTAACAAGCCTTTTTTGTTTCTATAGCAACTATTTACAAAGTCCCAGATAGTGAGTAAATACTCCGCTGTAGCCATTTAGTGAAACCCCGAGCCGAATCTTTGATCGACAACTTAGCTAATTACTTAGTGTGGATTGTATTGATGCACATATTAAAGGGACCCCCCCCCCCCCCCCTCCTTTTTTCTGTTTTTTAAACTGCAGCTTGGACTGCTGCTTTAACAGACTGTACCATTAACCAGACAACCCAAGCTGTCATTAGGTTAGACACCTGTGCAGTGGGATCTGGAATTTGTAAAACCAAATGTTAGTTATCTGGACTATGAAATAACACGACCTTCCAATCACTTGACATTTACAACTGTTATAATTCTCTTTATTTTTATCCCAAATAACCTTCATATAAAGCTCTACAACAGATTCCTAACAACCCACATTTAAATAAAAATAAGAAAAAAAAACACATTGGTACCTAAAGATTTTGGCTTTAACACATGAATATTTAACTCCTATAAATGTGTTGCCCAGAAACACATTACTGGCAGGGAATTGGTTAATAACAATATACAGGTCAAACAGCCCTACGTAATGGGACCCTTTGCAAACACAAATACATACACACCATCCTGCATTTCAGGATTGAACTGAAAAGGTCATTTTGTTGATGCAGATGATTTGAAACATTCAATTCGAACAAGGTCTTCTCAGACAAATGGTGCGAACAAACATGCACTATAGACAGAGAAAATTGCATCAACAACCCTGCAAATGGCAACTTGTCAGATACATGTCTGTTTGCAATACTTCCCCTCACAAGAAATATGTCATACCTTATGCACATTGCAACAGTAGAACTGATCCACACTTTAGACAGTACAAGTTTTGCTGTTGGTTATAAGAGCTGCATCGAACATTAGTACTTTGACCTGTTGCAGGATCTGTGACCAATTAGTTCATTTATTTGCCATGTTTACACAACACTCTTCACGTGATATTGTAAGGGTCCTTTATAAAGCAGGTCTATTCCATGCAACTTTGGACCCCTAGCCGTGGCATTTACTACGTCGGATTTTGTCATTTATTGGGTCTAAATGTGAAAGCTCTTCCATATATTTTGGATTATCGTATGAACCATAAGAATGATAAAAGGTGTGTTAGTTATACACTAGCGGTGCACCTATAAAACCGCCATTTTTTAAATCTATCTTAGAAGAGTACCGATTTGTATAAAAAGCACCAATGTCCCAGATCAATAGCGGTGTGATACCATAACATATATAATCATTTTAATATTGAGCAGAGAAAACCTTTAACATGTATTATTATCTTGTGTCTACTCAATGAATGTAATGCTGCACATTACCTAGTTAAAGGTCTCTCTACTTGTGATTAAAGGCTAAAATAAATATTAAAGCAGCATAGTATGTTCACACCCTGGGACAATCCACTTTGCCAGACATGTTAGGCTTAAAGGATTTTCTCTCTTTGCACGTCTGTTGTTTTACAAACAGTAAATGTTTCCGACTTCAAAGGACGGTTTCCCACTCGCCACATCTTTCTACAACCTCACCCCGAAAGACACCACCAATTGACTTTCATTCTGAGCTCCACTTTTGTTAGGCGAGCAGACAGAAGGGCGTCAGTGCACACGTGATGGCTGATTCAAAGATTGTTCCTCTAAAACAGAAGTGCATGGTCAGACTGAAATATTGTAAAATGGAAAAGGATGTGCCCTCCAGAAGGAATATATTTGTATTAGCTACGTGTACAGTAAATAAAAATGCCACTTGAGGATACATTTGGACGTCTCACACAGGTCTGCAACTGTCTTTCCTCATTATCGCTTAGCAAAAAGCGCTTCCACTGAAGCCAGGGATTCTGGGTAATGACATGCACATGAGCAGTGTGTCACGCTTTATTTCTCAACCATTTGAACATGGAGCCCTATGAGCTTATGCCTGCGGTATTAGCTAGGTAAAGTTGTATTCAAGCAGACGTAACTGAACAAAACCTACAATGCTGATACAAGATGTGCGCATTTGCTTTCCCGCATCTAATCCCGCAGGAAGCTGAACAGAGCTGCGCAGCTGCTCCAGTTGTGAAGGAATGACAACGAATAAAAAACAAAGACATTAAAAAAGATGAGACGTGATAAATATTTCCAACAAGGAGGAATGAACAGTGCACGTGGGCTTGAGGGCAAACGAAAGGCTGTTTTGACCTTATCTGTAGTAGCCGTGGACAAAGTATTGTTCTGCAAAATTGTACGCGAGACAACTAGATGTTATTTGACCAGCTTAATAATGTAGTGCTTTTAGTGGACTATGTTGCAATAGTGCCATCCAGTGGCCCTAAAGACTAACTGCAGTTATCATGACGAAAACAACAAAGTAGCAGATATTCAAATATTTTGTGACCAAGCCAGGAATACAACCAGCAGAAGACTGGGTCAAACTGCAATACTCACTACAACTGAAGTATTAACGATTAATAACTTTTTTTGGTTCAATATGATTTACATTTACACTATACTTAAAAAGGTTGATGTAAAACATTCACTGTATATTATTTAACAAGCATGAAAAGAGTAACATGTACCTACTTACTAAAAACATGACATTTAAGAATTTGAACCCTATAACCTGGCAGCCTACAAACAGTACTCATTTACCTAGTATGCTAATCCACTCTGAATTACACATTCAGTTACCAGAAGCCATCTTAACAAGAGCAGGGTCTGCTGCGTATTCTGAAAATAACAAAGTTCACATTTAAATACGATGTGATGACGAATCAGCTGTTTTGAAGAAAAAAACAAAAACAAAAAAACAAAAAACGTTTACAAGTGTATAATTACCTCGCTGTATTAAAAACACTTCGATCTTTTGAGATTACAAAAATTGGGTAAGTAAAAACTGCCCTGTAAACGTTTGAACTTTCCCGTGAGAAAGACCTGTCTGCAAATACCGCAGGGGGGTGTCTACAAGATGTTTAAAGCCTGTGAGGGATGGAGCCGTTCGGAGCCGTGCGTCGCTAGTTCACAGATGAACCCAATTTAATGTAAAGTGGAATTCAAAGTTCGTGTCCGGTGTGTGTACGTTGCCAGCTGTTAGTTTTGCTGCCTGCGTTTTGCCGATCTCATTTTCTCAAAGCGGGACTCCATTTCTTCCAGGACCCGCGGTGTGTAACGGACCACTAGCTTCACCTTCCCTTGGGCGGCTTTCAGGAGCTCCACGGCTTTCTCGTGGTGCTCGCCTTCCACCGTCTGTGCCGGAAACAGGGAGGACAGAGAGGTGTCAGTATTTGCACACAGACGCGTCAAACAAGATTGCCAAGTACAGCGGTTACACTGAAATTACCAGAAAGGCAATGTCGCAGCAAATTCCTTTCCTGTTGGGTTATCTTTTTCCTTGCTTTTCCATATTAGACAGTTCTGAACTATTTGCTACATACTAATCACATACTTAAAGCGCTTAAAGCTGTGCATTTATCACGGTGGCTTTTTGTCTTTTGTTATACACATGAGGTCACAAACCCAGTAGCGCTCCATTTGACACATATATACGGTTTGGGTTCTGGAGCTTGCCGGGGTGTGTGTTGTAAATTTCAATTGATAAACAATTGTTTGGAGGTTAGTGACCCCTCCTCCCTGGTCTCCAACTCATCCCATCGTTTAAATGGCAGGTCTTGTTCTGCACATGTGAATGCGCAGCCTATTAAGCCAGGTCTCCCTCCAGTAGAGAGGTTAGGAGAGCTTTTGGTGGTGACAGTAGAACGTGCAGAAGAGGGGATACCTTGAAGTGGTTTGCAGGCTTACTATGCTTTGGCCAAAGAATTTAACTAACTGAAGAAAAACAGAAGTATTTCACTATATAATTTGTCATATTGAATTTAGCATTGAGGCTTTTAGTCTTGTTATAAACTGTGCATTTACCATCCGTACAAGAATAAAACCAAAAATAGTATTTGGCTTTAGGTTTAACACCTTTCTGCATGGGAAGACCGCCGGAGGTTGTAACACGTCACAATGCTTTACAGCTCCGCTACGAACTCTAGGTGCCACGGACCTCCACTGACCGTACTTTTAATAATGCTCTTTTACTCCTACTGTGTCTGTACGTCTCCCAACATAGCACTTAGATTGTGAGCTCTCTGGGGCAGGGTCTCCATGTGCCTTATGTTGTAATTTGCCTGTTGCACGTATCCACCCTGTTTATCACTTATTTAACTTGTATTGTTACTTTGTAAAGCGTTGTGTAAACTCTTGGCTCTATATACATACAAATTATACACACACACACCCAGAGTGGTGGAGAGGCCAAAATAAAACAAATACAAAAAAGGTGAGAGAGAAGTGTCGTCATACCACGCCGTTAACAGAAAGCAACTGGTCCCCGCGCTTCAGCCCCCCGTGTCTATCCGCTATCCCACCAGGGATAATCCGGGAAATATAGATGGGGGAGTTTTGCTCTTTCCCCCCCATAATGTTGAATCCAAGACCCTCTTCAGTTTTCGGAAGTTCAACCACCCTAGGATGGGAATGTCCTTCACTTGCAGCAAACGCAGCTACGGTGGCCTGGAAGGGAAAAGATGTTTTGTTGTTCAAACAATGCAGCACCGTTGGACATGACTCTCAAAGCTTACTGTATTGTTGCCTGTGCATAGTCCAACCAGGAAACCGACATTTAATTAATATAAACTATGTTATCAGAGTGAATGCTTTCATGTTACTACTACAATAGTTCTAGCTAAATGTGACAATTACTTTACATAATGCGGTGGTAGTAATGTAACCAACACAGTCCCGGCAATCAATACCGAAGACAGACTTAGGCTGCATTTATAGTAAGGGTTACGGCGACGTGTCCGTGTGATGTCAGCCGTCCCTATAGCGTTTCCTGCACCCTGGTGCAGGAGACAGGAGAGGGCGACCGGGGGGCGTGGCAGTGAGCAGTTCACCCTCATTGGCTGAACCGCTGACGTCACGCGCCCATCACTGAAGAAGTCAAAATCCTTTGACTTTCAGCGATCGTGACATCAGCTGTCCCCCCAACTATTGGCACCCGCGACGGACTGCATGTACTTGTTACGGCGCTGCGCAACGTCGCAGTCGCCTGTACTATAAACGCACCCTTACAAGCCTGCAGCCGTAAACTGCCCAAATATTGCGGTCTTAACGTCACAACTTTTTAAATGGTGAAGAGGCACGTGTATCTATTTGGTTTATGGGAGTCACATCGGTGGCACTTTGAGTAGATTATTTCGCCCACCGTGGCTGGGATTCCGAGTCGCAGGATTCCATGAGCCGCCGGGCGAGCGTCTCCCCAGGGCGGTGGACACCGGCTGATCCGGCGTTAACTGACAGTCACATCACATCCCAGCCCATGGTCCAAAAAGTGACCCCCAGAGTGTCAATGTAAACACAAGTTAATACAAGAGGGTGCTGCATCAAGGTAACAACATATCAAGGATACAACATGCATAACATTACTTTTGTATATACATATTCTCGGATGCACACACTTCACTCTGATTTATCTTACCTTAGCTGTGGCATTCGCCCTTACTTCGGGACTACTGCTGATATCCACAGTTTCATAAACATGCTCATAAACCTTCCAAAGAGAAAAAACAGAAACAAACAGGGGATGTGACACAGAACAAGGAGACACCAGGGCAGTGCATGCTGGGAATCTACCTGGTTAACCAATCACAGATCCAAAGAAAAAAAGACAAATGTACTTCAGCCCACAGTCTAGAACTGGGGTGTGCAACTCCAGTCCTTAAGGACCACCAAGAGGTCAGGTTTTTGGAGGATATCCCTGCTTCAGCACAGGTGGCTCGATCAGTGGCTCAGATTGAGCCACCTGTGCTGAAGCAGGGATATCCTAAAAAAAACTGACCTCTTGGTGGCCCTTGAGGACCGGAGTTGGCCCATCCCTGGTCTACAATGGCCAGCTCTTCTATAATCGTAAACTGCAGAAAGATATGTGCACAGGAAGATAACTACAATTCTACGGAGAAGCATTCTCTGCCATCAGATCTGCATTGCACTGCATTTATTGCAGTAACTGTAAGAGGCCACTTATTTTACCCACTTACGACACTATTAGTGTGTCGGATTAGGTCCGCTCACCCAAAACGTTCCAAGCCCCAGCTATTACACTGGATAAAGCTTCATCTCTGCTTCCACACGTCAATGGGAGCAAATAACCCGTAAAGTACCCACAGGCCTACACACGACAACCTTTTGTAGCAGTGGTTGTCGCCTGTCCTCCTCACTTAACCCAAGCTTTACGGTCCATTAACCGCTCGACCGCAAACGTTTCCAGTGATTAGCTTTTATATTTGCCGCGTGGCACATTGCTTTCCCGCACCTCTCGCACGGCATTGCAGAAATCACTCTGAAGGACTCGTTGTAACGCGTGCAGCTTGTGTGGTGGTACCTCCCCGCTCCTCTGCAGCTTCTCCAGCAGCTCGATGGCTCTTAGGACATCTGTTGAAATAAAAAATTGTCCACGGTAACGGCTGCCCATCGGTATGCAGGTACATCTGTCAGTAAAACGGTCGAAAGTCTGAATACATGTTCAACACGATGACTGTTTCTATGTAGACGCAATATTCCCCGGCATGACATCGGAGAAAAAGGACCTTGATCTAAAACAAACCTCTTAAATCTCCCCATGCCAAAGAAGGTATTACAAACAGAGACTGTACACTAGGGACCAGTTAATAATTGTGCCTTTGCTGTTCGACCATATAAACTACAGCACACACTGACAGTCCTATAGAAAAATAAAAGTATAATTAAAACTAGTCCTCACTATCATAACCCTTAATGTCTCTCGGAGTCAAAAGCATGGCAAGAAAGAATGTCAGTTGTCACACTTTTAATAAAGCCCTGCTGATCTACACACTACTATGCAAAAGTTAAAAAGGCAGGGAATTACTATGACAACTTTATATAGCACTTTTCTCCCAATGGGACTCAAAGCACTTCCCAGTTACAAAAAGGAGGAAAAAAAGAATACATTTAAGGGTATAAAAGAGACCAAACACAAGGAAAGATACAATACAGGATGGGACAGTACTGTAGCTGCCGGACAGGTTGTGGTTCATTAATTAAATGCCTCTAGATTTCCAGAGTGAGGCCTTTCGAACTGTACGGGGCATACTGTTCCAAAGAGTGGGAGCAATTGGCTAAAAGTTCGGGCGCCAAAGGATATCAAGGAGATTCTGGGAACTGTTAGCAGTTCTTCCCCTGCAAATCAAAGTGAGCGGAATGGGAGTGTAGGGAGCTAAAGGCTCTCTCAGATAGCTGGGACCCTGGTCTTGTAGGGCTTTGAATGTCAACAAGCCAAATCTTGAAATAAATTCACCATTTTACAGGCAGCCAGTACAGAGAACAAGTGTCATATGGCAAGAACGGGTCTGGTTAGCGAACACCCTGGCTGCAGCTGTCCTTGAGATCCTACATTATTTTGTAAATGTACAGGGAACATACAGGAAGGCCCCACTAATACGGCAAGTTTCGTTCTGAGGACCCGCTGTAAAGCGAAAATCGCCGGAAAGTGGAACTGGCGATTTTCGCAGGGCCCTGCTGTATACCAAATACCAAAAATACACGTCTTGTAACAGAACCAGACTCTGTCTCCTTTATTGCAGGCAGAAAAAGAGCAACCGTTATCTCACCATTTTATCTTCTCGACTCGTTCTCCTGATTCAAGACTACAACTTATTCATGGGGTGTTTACGTGTTGCTCCAGTTATAATACATGTAAAAAATCCGAATTAATGTTTCTTGTATCCCCCGTAAATCCCCTTTAAGACTATCATATTGTTTTTGAGATAATACACACAGTACCTAAATGATGCAGGAACCGCACCAATAATAAACATGCATTCCACCTCACCACATATTTGGGAGAGTGACTTTCAATGTTCACACAACGTTTAGGACATTTCCTGCTGGAGGACAAATTGTAGCATACAGAAATAAGGGAGCATTATTCCTTTCATATAACAGATGTTGTGTTTAAAGGGACTCAGGAAAACTTAAAGCCATCCATTTTAACTCATTTTCTGTTGAATGAACCAGGGAAGCGTCAGTTAGCAATGTTTAATAACAAAAAAAAAACAAAAAACAAAGTGATATAATATAAATGGAACATACAATATTAGTCTTTGTCAACTTAATTTGTCCCAGGTAAACCACTGCTTACTCTGGACCACTCCACCAGTCATACTTTATCCAAGTCACCATTGTACATCAATATGTTACTGTGTATACTAAAGTATCCAAAGTCGCAGCAATATACAGATTTCATTAACATGTGGCATATCATGGACGCGAGATGATTTTTTCACCTCTGCACTGATGATATACCGATATAGGATACACAGGAAGAGTTATGCCTTATGGACAATTCAGATTCAATTCCCTCAACGGTCTGGGAACATATAAATATTGGGGCAACAAGCTCTAACCTCCCCCCGCTTCTCACCCCCCCCCCCTCCGCTTCTCACCTCTCTTCCCCCCCCGCTTCTCACCTCTACACCCCCCCCCCGCTTCTCACCTCTACACCCCCCCCCCGCTTCTCACCTCTACACCCCCCCCCCCGCTTCTCACCTCTACACCCCCCCGCTTCTCACCTCTACACCCCCCCGCTTCTCACCTCTCCCCCCCCCCCGCTTCTCACCTCTCCCCCCCCCCGCTTCTCACCTCTCCCCCCCCCCCCCGCTTCTCACCTCTCCCCCCCCCCCCCGCTTCTCACCTCCCCCCCCCGCTTCTCACCTCTCCCCCCCCCCCCGCTTCTCACCTCTCCCCCCCCCCGCTTCTCACCTCTCCCCCCCCCCCCCCGCTTCTCACCTCTCTCCCCCCCCCCCCGCTTCTCACCTCTCTCCCCCCCCCCCGCTTCTCACCTCTCTCCCCCCCCCCCGCTTCTCACCTCTCTCCCCCCCCCCGCTTCTCACCTCTCTCCCCCCCCCCCCGCTTCTCACCTCTCTCCCCCCCCCCCCCGCTTCTCACCTCTCTCCCCCCCCCCCGCTTCTCACCTCTCTCCCCCCCCCCCGCTTCTCACCTCTCCCCCCCCCCTCTTCTCACCTCTACACCCCCCCCGCTTCTCACCTCTCCCCTTCACCTCTCTTCTCACCTTCCCCCCCAACCCCCGCACCTCTCTTCTCACACCTCTCCTCCCCCCTCGCACCTCTCTCCAGTAACACAGGTTCACCGGCCGCCGCCATCTTGTCTCCAGCACTGAGAGGAGGGGACCGGAAGTGACGAACAGTGTGAGCTCTCACGAGAATACGCGAGAAAACACACACACACACACACACACACACACACACACACACACACACACACACACACACACACACACACACACACACACACACACACACACACACACACACACACACACACACACACACACACACACACACACACACACACACACACACACACACACACACACACACACACACACCCCTCTCTCTCTCTCTCTCTCTCGTAAGGGCACTGATGGCACATAACAATGTACATGTGAGCTCAAATAATGGCAAGATTAACTCTAACATGCAAGTCATACAAAAGCAGTTTGAATATGCTGCATGCACACAGGAGAAACACTATTAATATACTGAAAGTACCAGAAGCAGATCATAGTAGCTAATGGTTGCAAGGTATGAGATAATAGCACACAAAAGTCAGTCCAGGTATAGCATGGAATCCATTATACATCACTGTAGAGTGTGGATCATAGCGGTAGATATGAGGCATAGTCCCTAAGACAGGAGGATAAGAGAGGGGTTCCCCAACCAGGCTCCCGCTGCGACGTGCGTTTCGACGGCAGTCTTCTTCTGGGAGTGGTAGCAGGACAAGAACGGCCAGACATTATATATCCAAAATCGTAAGCCAAATTCGCGCCAAACCGGGATTTGAAAAGTTGACTAATGCAGATGATTTCATCCCCGTAAGTGTCGGACAGCTGATCAACACTCCACTGCGGCTGACGTCATCGCGTTCTAGCGTCATGACGTCCGTTCCACAGACAACCATGATGCTTGTTTCAATAACCAATCAGGTTGCTACTAGATCTCGTCAAAAGTAAACAGACCCACAAGGGAAGTGCGATTCAGAATTTTGGAACACAGTCACAATATAAAAAATACACTGCGTGACAGGCTGAGTTTATAGTGGAGAGTGGCCGCGCTCTCCCGCGCTGATGCTCACCTCTCGCTTACCAAGCGGCTGCTTTTCATGTTCCTGCCCCTCAGACAGAGCGCACGCTCTGGTAGGCGGGGCGGGAGGCGTACCTGACAGATATATCTATCTATATTTATATACAGCAGGGCCCCGCTTCTCGGCGCCCCGCCGATCCGCCGATATGGCGGCACCGAGAAGGGGGCCGCCATCTTGGATCCTCAGTCGCGCATGTGCAGAACGGGCGGGTGCGCCCGGCGTGCATGCGCATACTGTAGTTTGCGCGCGCATACTGTAGTTTGCGCGCGCATACTGTAGTTTGCGCGCGCAGACCATAAGTCGCGCATGCGCAGAACAGCAAAAATGCCAATCTGCGCATGCATAATCATTGAAAATCGCCGGATCCGCTTTCCGGCGATTTTCACTATACGGCGGGCCCCTGGAACGGAACCCGCCGTATACCCGGGGCCCTCCTGTATGATATATATATATATATATATATATATATATATATATCCCATATAATATATATCCATGGATATAATGGATTTTTATATATCATTCCATTTTATCCAATATATATATATGATATAATTTATTTATTTACAATATATATATATATCCATTTTATCCAATATATATATATATATGTGTATATATCCATTTTATCATATACAGTTAGGTCCGGAAATATTTGGACACTGATACAAGTTTTGTTATTTCGGCTGTGTACCAAAATAAATTCAAGTTACAGTTAAATAATGAATATGGGCTTAAAGTGCAGTCTATCAGCTTTAATGTGAGGGTATTCACATTCAAATTGGAGAAGGGGTTTAGGAATTACATCTCTTTAATATGTAGCCCCCTCTTTTTCAATGGACCAAAAGTAATTGGACAATTGACCCTAAAGCTGTTTCATCAACAGGTGTGGGCTATTCCTTCGTTCTTTCATCATCAATTAAGCAGGTAAAAGGTTTGGAGTTTGATTCCAGGTGTGGCATTCACATTTGGAAGCTTTTGCTGTGAACCCACAACATGCAGTCAAAGGAGCTCTCAATGCAAGTGAAACAGGGCATCCTTAGGCTGCAAAAAAAGAAAGAAAATCCATCAGAGAGAAAGCAGGAACATTAGGAGTGGGCAAATCAACAGTTTGGTACATTCTGGGGAAGATTACTAGAGAACAAAGACACCCTCAGAGCAGCACTCGTTGTATATGAAAATGTAGTGATGATAGACTTAAAATTTAAATGCTTTAATTATGTTAGTTAAAATAAGTGTCAAAATCGTTGAAATAAATGAACAACTGACAGTGGTAAAACAACACACAAAACAGACAGAAATACACAATACTTAAACTGAAGTCTAGGGGGAGAGGTAGAGATCCTACCTATCTGCTGATTAGCAGTGATGAACAATTCTTAACTGAATAGTTTGCCCCCTGGTTCAGCAATAACAAGGTTAAAAAGCCTGTAAAATGGATACAGGTGACGGTGGACTGACATGCAAAGGTATATGCCAAAAATTGTTATGCAAAATATGCAGTAGTAGAGTGAAAGCTCACTAGTGATAGTGTAGTACAGCCGCAATAAACTAAAATGTTGAAATAACTCTGGTCGTGGAGGATCCCTAAATACAGGATTAGTCAACCTTAACTATAGATTGGTAAGATTGGTGATCTAAGTGTTAATAAACAGTGTGCACAGGAGCTCACAAAGTGTGATACTTAGCTCTGGGGCACGGTTCTAGTCCGTATCCAGTTATAGCCCCCTAGTTCAAATGTGCCATTATCACGCTTGTTAAAGCCTCACAACACGCAGAGAACAGTGATAGTTAAGTAGTTGTTTGGACTGTCAAAAGCTAAGTGCACAAGAGCTTACAAAATGTAATATCCAGCTCTGGGGCACGGATCTCGTCCGTATCAAGTTATGGCCCCTAGTTCAAATGTGCCACTATAGCAAGTACGGTAGCAGGTAGCAAAAACAAAGTGAGCAACCACATATAGTTGGCAGAGGGAAGGAAGGGGTACATATAATGCAATAATGATAATAAGCAGCAGTTACATTTGAATCTTCAGGGTAGGGTAATAATAAACACACTGTGCCCCTATCAAAAGTATACATCAGGCCCTCGTCAGAGCTTGCGCAATATAGTAACGCTGATGTAAGTTAGTTGCTAGCTCAGAATTCAACAGGCAGCGACACCACATACAGAGTGTCTATTGCATATAAACATTGTATCCCTTCATGCATACATCGGCACTTAGCAGTGCCTCTCACCCTCTGCCCGGCATGTGCACGTCAATACGTGATGACGTCAGTCCTGTAGCCGCCTCCCACCTGACGCACGTTTCGCTGGGGCGCTTTTTCAAAGGTGGTCATTCTGGGGAAAAAAGAACGCACCTGTCGGCTCTGCAACACAAAAAGGCCTGGACGTCCACGGAAGACAACAGTGGTGGATGATTGTAGGATCCTTTCCATGGTAAAGAAAAACCCCTTCACAACATCCAGCTAATTGACGAACACTCTCCAGGAGGTAGGCATATCATTATCCAAGTCTACCATAAAGAGAAGACTTCACGAGAGCAAATACAGAGGGTTCACCACAAGGTGCAAACCATTCATAAGCCTCAAGAATAGAAAGGCCAGATTAGACTTTGCCAAACAATATCTAAAAAAGCCAGCCCAGTTCTGGAACAGCATTCTTTGGACAGATGAAACTAAGATCAACCTGTACCAGAATGATGGGAAGAAAAAAGTATGGAGAAGGCTTGGAACAGCTCATGATCCGAAGCATACTACATCATCTGTAAAACACAGTGTAGGCAGTGTGATGCCATGGGCATGCATGGCTGACAATGGCACTGGGTCACTAGTGTTTATTGATGATGTGACAAAAGACAGAAGCAGCCGGATGAATTCTGAAGTGTATAGGGATATATTGTCTGCTCAGATTCAGCCAAATTTAACGAAGTTGATTTGATGGCGCTTCACTTTACAGATGGACAATGACCCAAAACATACTGTGAAAGCATCCCAGGAGTTTTTTTAAGGCAAAGAAGTGGAATATTCTGCAATGGCCGAGTCAATCACCTGATCTCAACCCGATCGAGCATGCATTTCACTTACTGAAGACAAAACTTAAGGCAGAAAGACCCACGAACAAACAACAACTGAAGACAGCTGCAGTAAAGGCCTGGCAAAGCATCACAAAGGAGGAAACCCAGCGTTTGGTGATGTCCATGCGTTCCAGACGTCAAGCAGTCATTGCCTGCAAAGGATTCTCGACAAAGTATTAAAAATGAACATTTTATTTATGATTGTGTTAATTTGTCCAATTACTTTTGAGCCCCTGAAATAAGGGGACTGTGTATGAAAATGGTTGCAATTCCTAAACGTTTCATAAGATATTTTTGTTCAACCCCTTGAATTAAAGCTGAAAGTCTGCACTTCTATTGCATCTCGGTTGTTTCATTTCAAATCCATTGTGGTGGCGTACAGAGCCAAAATTATGAAAATTGTGTCAGTGTCCAATTATTTCCAGACCTAACTGTATATATGATATAATTTATTTATTTACAATATATATATATATATATATATATATATATATATATATATATATATATATATATATATATATATTGTAAATAAATAAATTATATCATATATATACAGTTAGGTCCGGAAATAATTGGACACTGACACAATTTTCATATATATATATATATATATATTGTAAATAAATAAATTATATCATATATATACAGTTAGGTCAGTTATACAGTTATATATATATAAAATGGATATATACACATATATATATATATATTGGATAAAATGGATATATATATATATATTGTAAATAAATAAATTATATCATATATATATATAGGATATATATAGATATATCCTATATATATATATCTCCCCTATAATATATATCCCCTATATCCATGGATATAATGGATATGTCCCCTGTCTGGGCCCCAAAGGTAAGTGCCACCACTACAGCAGACCCCAGATCAGCCAACACCCCCTGTTGGACCCCTCAGCCAGATAGGGGAGCGGAGGGAACAGGGAGTGGAGCTATCTCTGAAAAATGGCCGCTCTCGGGTCTAAGCTCATTTCTGAGCTGCGCTCTGATTGGACGGCAGTGCGGTCACGTGATCGCACCTCCTCTCCAGCAAGCGCTGAAACACAGATTGGCTGTCGCAAAAAGCTGAGCGAGGTTCCGCACACGTGAGCACGCCTGTGGAAGCTTTCACTCAGAAAGGTACAATACTAAATAATGGGTCACAGATTATATACAAAGCGCGCCTCAGCGCGGATCAACATGTCCTCTCTGCGTTTGCCTTCCACAGGGTCTCTCTTGGAATCCGTGGTGGTGACCTGGAGAAGGCCCTGTTGAGGAGGGAATGCAGGTGGATATTGCAGCTGGTGACAATGGTAACCCAGGGCCTAAATGCCTACGTGTAAATGATTATTTGGATTTTGCAATGTTTCTGTAATGCTCCAAGTATATTGTCTCACACCCTCCTTCTCTCCCCTCCCCCCTTTGTTTTTCTATATTTTTTTTAATAGTGCACTTTAATCCACAAACAAGTTATCCTCGTTACTGTTATAGGATGACTTCGCGACCATGACTCATAAACTGCTCTTTGAGGACTTTTGTGATACAAGCAGCATATCATCCCCAGCAACATTAGACACGTTACCAATGTTCTACAAGTGTTTGGATGTATCCTGGCCAGCTTTGGGATGTCCCTCCGCTCATTGCGGTCTTTGTAATTGCTTAATTGGGAGTGAACACATTTTTTCATGAATCAGTGCACTGATTCAGTGCCAATCGGCGTCTTGCTTCCTCACCGGGCTTCTGTGCGATCACGTGATTCTGGGGTCTCTCCACAGATGACATCACCACTAGGGGATCCAACAGTCGGCCTGGGATTTTCCCAATCCCACCCTACGCGTTTCGCAAAACTACCTTGCTTCGTTGGGGGGATCAGAAGTGGAGACGCTGTTCTTGTCTTCTTTATTTTAATATATATATATATATTTAAAAAAACAAAGAAAAGCGCATTGTTATTTTTGTGACACATTTTCACATTTCTTTGTTAAGTGGTTGTTTATAGTGTTATAAATTAGACACAGTTAATAAATTATTGCACATATAATTACTTTTGCCACTTGACGTATCACCATTTAATAATCTAAACCTAGTCACTTCACTTATTTATAACTATTTAGCGCTACTATTTGTGTGTTTTTTGTCTATATATATATAGAGAGAGAGAGAAAAGAAGACACCATATTGTTTCTAAAAAAATAAAAAATCTAATTAAATAATGGATTAAATGTTATCAATTGTATATAGTGTAGAAATATTTTTTATTACAATAATGTAAGCCCTGCTGCAGCGCTAATATACACTGTATAGACAAGCTGGCTGTTCTCAGAGGAAAGGTGGGAGCAAAGGGCCTTGATACATAAAATGAAAAGCCTCTTGTATTGTATTGTATGTCTTTATTGTCTATTAACATTCTGCTCCCCAATTCCTCTATTAAAGAGTTCACTATTTTGAGTAACACGTTTCATAATTTAAGGCAGCTGCAAGATGACAATGAAAACAAAAATGTGTACCAGAACACACTTTGAAATAAATAAATCCTTTGAAATAGTACGTCGTCTTTGCCTGAAACTTTGAAGCAGCACTCTTACTACCCTGTAACATAAGCATGATCTCCATCTAGTGGAAACCTGCATACCAACTTGTAATGGATAATTATATGGCTGGGTTGTGGAATGCAGTTTTCTTCCAGGCTTTCATGCTGCGTGTTTTGGTTTCATCCGATTTTTCGGCAGACAAGTGATATCTCCTTTGCCCGAAATGCATGAAAACATTGCTTTGGAATTTTAAGGGATGCTCTTCCTGTTGCTGCAATGTCGGCAAGAGACCAAAGAAAAACAGATTGAGAAAGACCACTCAGGGGCTTGGAGGTTCTTGATGGCCTTCGTTACTAGTGTATGATAGATCTACAGCGGACATCCAAATCAGTAGTTTTGTGTGTTGCAGTGTGATTTTGTTTTTTTTCCCTGTGTGCACAGTAAAATAATCCAGATGTCAACCACAGGAGACATCAAATCAGCCTCTCCACTGTACAGTGAATTCCTGGCAGCCCTTTCATTGCAAGAATGTTGCCACAGAGTACTATGGACACATCCTGTCTTCAGGGCCATATGATTATTATTGTGGCCATAATCCTGTCCTCGATGTTAGGAATCTATTCCGCTGCAATGACATGACCTAAGAACCATCAAGAACCTCATGTAATTCAGAGAACATCAGAAATGTCACCAGCATTTTGGCTTCTGTGATGAATCAGAGAGGTCCCCAAAAACTATATCACCGCTTGTGCATAAATATTGGTATATTAAAGCACCAAATTTACACCGTGATAGGAACTATGCACCCTGTAGATCCCTTCCAGGATTTATATGGGGAAGGTGTTAAATCCTATACACACTGTGGTATATAGATGCACCTGGAATACCACACAGACTAAGGCTACGCTTATAATGCCGGCAACAGCGACGCAACGTCGCGTGAAAACAAATGCATTGCCGCCGTCACGTGCGCTTATAGTAAGCGCGACGGATTTTTCCAGCGACCGCAGCCTGACGTTGCGTGGTCGGCACTATAAGCGTAGCCTTAGTGAAATGCTATGAGGAAATACAGTAGGTGGAGAATAGTAAATACTTACCTCCAAGTGGGATTGAGGAGATGCCCATTAGCATGGGGGGATATGGCATGTACATAGGAGAGAGAAAGACAAAATCTCATGGTACAATAAAGTCATGAACAATTTAATAAAACATAATAATGGTGAGACTGTTGGGAACTCACTCACGAATTTTCCATTAAAAATGCGCATGTAGATCAAATGTGATTGGTAGTGCTGGTGTCTTTGGCGTCAGGGTAGGTACGGAGGATATACACGGTGCTCCGGTGTCCACGTCCTGTTGGATTTAGCGCTAGGTTGTGTATCTTCCATCACATTGCTCTTTTTAAGTTTGCTGTCTATAATATTGTAAACTTGCCTTACATGATAAAGCCAGTATAATAACGTAAAAAAATGCAGCATAGAATATCACGTATTGTACCATTAAAGATGCAGCCCACCACAGGGACGAAAATAACCGGTGACAAAACTCAGACCAACTTAAGTATTTCCTAATGACTTTTTAAGTTCGTTTGTAAAGATGGTAAGCAGAGTCTCAGAGAGGGTTTGAAATGACAACATTTCACCCCTTTTTGGGATGTCACTTAGTATTTTGGAAAATGTTCCCTCCCACTGGCAAAGTGCCTTTCTGTGCTCTCCGTGGTTGCCATTAGGAAGGGTGCAAGTAGACATCCACTGGAAACACTTCAATGATCCACTGACCACAGCCTAGATTAGGTTACTGACTGAAAAGAAAATATGTTATGTTTCAAAGACACGAAAGGGTGAACAATTTGCTTTAACAACAAACATATTTGTTAAATGAAGTCAAAGACATTGTTAAGCTGTGTACAAATATTCGGCGGGGGGGGGGGTTGCAACTAAGTGAGACTGCCGCTATGTTTCTATTAAAGAGTCGCGTCCCGGAGTCGGATGGTTGCTATAATTGGGTACACAGAGTATTAGAAGCATTCACTGGAGGAAATAGTCAGGTTTCTCCCTGATGACAAGCACATTGAATTATGGTTTGGTTTTCCAGTACATAGCACAAGACGTGCAATATTTATGCATATTGTGTGCCTCTATTGCAGCACGCAAATCTTACCATAGACATGAGATGAGGGGGGAAGGAAGATATCATTAGCTTATGTTATTTCCTATTTACACTGTGAATGGAATAGTATATACAAATACCCTACCCTGTAACTTCACACTTCTTGAGTGGTATTCGTGGAATCCCATGTTTATATCATTGGCTGAAAGAATCCTTGTGTGGGACAAAGCCTGAGCCATAAAAAGTAAGATACATCTCAATCCATTACAGCGTTCCAAGAATGGGCTAATTGCTCCAGGAATCCAGAACTGGACTCTATTCCTTTACCGTGGGACGTAGAAAGCAGACAAGACTTTAACCTGCGCAGCAGTTAAAAACATTCAATTAACAGTTCTAAGATTTTTCGGGGGGAAGTTGAGATGACATTGTCAGTGTAACCAGATTAGGAATGACATTTGTCATACATAGCACACTAATGCTGCTGTGAGAACACCATAATGAAGGTGCCAGACAATGAGTTCACAAACCATAGGGTCAGTGTGGCAGAATGTATTCAAATGAAACTCCATATTACCAAGACGTGATGCGATATGTATCACGTTCCCTAAAAATGCCACACAAACACATAGGCGCACATTTACTAAGTAATGTTATTCTATAGACAATTTGCTGCTTAGTACTGTACATTTTTGTGTTTTCATTGTGTGTGTGTGTGTGTTAATCAGATTCCCCATGTGTGATGCACAGACAGATATGCTACTGCCATCTGAGACTTGGTGCAAAAATAATTTGTTTAGAAAAAAGTGATGAAAAAATGTATTTATCTGTATGTGGGAAGCGTCTCTCTGTATTTTAAGGGTGGCTGGCAAACGTATGCACACCATAGCTCAGATTAAACCTTTATTTTTGTTTAATTGAGTACACACACATTAGCCATTGATTTTACACCATTACACAATATATTTCTATATGGCACTATTTTATCTAACTACATTAGAGATGAGTGAGATCTGTTGGGCTTTCTGCCGGGAATGATAATTTCAAGTTAACGTGTATATTGACCGATCGTCACAATAGTGTTACTAGAGAAATATATCAAACATACCATCTTTTCTCCGGTCGTGGGAAAGAGATTTGTTTGCTATTTGCAGCGTGTAATTTCATAGATATCGGCTCCGTACATAAAGCGATGCAGCCGCAAAGGAAAAAGTGATACTCTTACACCATGTGCTCAGTGTGTGTTATTTCTAATTACCCTGGATTTCACAGGGACGTGCGATGATAAGCCAGGGCTGCAATTAGTAGGAGGCTCCCGTTTGCATTTCACCACAGCTTTTGTGAAGGGACCGGAAAGTGATTACCAGGGATTAGGCCCCCGAGCAGTAGGCCTCACCCTGCAAACCTCATGCAATTTCCTTCAGATTAAGCAGCAATACAAAAACAGGACAGGTGCAAGAGGAACTGGTGAATGTGATACTTTGATTTGTGTTTCACACGCTTTGCTGCGCTATTTGTTGTAATTCACTGCTTATGTTCCGTAGGCAAACCACGAGGGTGAGCAAGCCCCCCTGATGGGGAATTAAGCGGTATCAACCCAATTAAACTAATAGTTGAAAAACAATGTTGCAAAACTGCCAAACTTCATCTAAAACAGGAGTTCTCATCGCCAGTCCTCAAGACCCCCAAACAGGACAGGTTTTCAGGATATCCCAGTTTCAGCACAGGGGGCTCAATCAGATGCTCAGTCAAAGACTGAGTCACTGATTGAGCCACCTGTGCTGAAGCTGGGATATTATTAAAACCTGATCTGTTGGGGTGTCTTGAGGACTGGCGTTGAGAACTCTGCTCTAAAGTATAAATAGCTTTGAAATAATATGAGCTTATTCCCTAAGGGCACCAAACACCTTTAGTCATGTGACGTGAAACTACTGCAAAAGAATATATGGCATCATTTGCATGCTTTCCAACAGCGCAGGAGATGAAAATCGGTGTTAAATGGCCTAAGGGCCTCATGCAGAGAGCAGCGCTATTTAAAATTGGAGAGGGGAATAAAAAGTAGGTTTAATGGAGAGTTTTATTCTCCATATGCAGAAATGGGCGAAATCCGCTATTTTTAGCATTACTGCATGTGGAGAATTGTAAATGCGGAGATGCGCGCAGCTGAAAGGGAGAAAAAAAATCGCGCATTTTTTTTTCCCCCTATAGCCGGCGAGCTCCTGCTTCTTGCCAACTTTAGTTGGCGGAGAAAATTGAAGAAAATCGCGCCAAAAACAACCGCTAGATTGCGAGCGCGCCTTTCTGAATTCGGATATTTTTCAGACTGGCGAGACGTAGTTTCTCGGCAGCCGCGCGGCGAGATTTTCAAATAGAAAAAAAAAATGGCGCGTTTTTCCTACCTCTCCATTTTCAGCTGTTTTTTGCGCGATTTTCTCTGGAAAATGGCGAGATTTTAAATAGCGCTGCTCTCTGCATGAGGCCCTAAGTGCTAAAGCACTGTGAGCAAATGGCTAGATATAAATGATTCATGTGCTAGCAGTGCTCTGCAGAATACTCTGCACATAGCCTTGTTGCAACACACACAAGGGGGGCAGGATAAAGAACAGACCCGTACATTGAATCTCTCATTTGTAGTTTATATCATCCCCCTACATCAGGGGGGCTCAACTCCAGTCCTCAAGCCCTCCCAACAGGTCAGATTTTCAGGATATCCCTGCTTCAGCACAGGTGGCTCAATCTGTCCCTGCATCAGCACAGGTGGCTCAATCAGAGGCTCAGTCTTCAACTGAGCCTCAGCCAAAGACTGAGCCTCTGATTGAGCCACCTGTGCTGAAGTTGGGATATCCTGAAAACCTGACCCGTTTGGGGGGGGGGGGGGGGTTGAGGAGTGGAGTTGAGCATGACTGCTGTAAATGATTACTGCTTTGTGATTAAGGGCCTCATGCCGAGAGCAGCGCTATTCAGAATTGGAGAGGGGGAAATTTTTTAGCTTTATTGGAGAGTTTTTATCTCCATATGCAGAAAGGGCATAAAACTGCCTTTCTGCATATGGAGAGTTTCAACCAGCGCTATGAGCGCTGTTGAAACTAGTGGGGAAAAAATCGCGGTTTTTTTTTTCCCCTCCACCGGCCGCGGAGCGCCAGCTGCTTGGTGGAGGGGAAAAATGTTGAAAATCGCGCCATTTTTTGGGCGCGAACAGCCACTAGATGGCGATCGCGGCTCTCTGCATACGGCAGGGAAAAAAAACTGGAGAGATTAGAAACTCTCCAGCCGCGCGGCGAATTTCAAGGGAAAAAAAAAAAAAATGGCGCTTTTTTTAAAACTTGCCTGTTTCGGCAGTTTCGCCGGCTAATGGCGAGATTCCTTTTAGCGCTGCTCTCTGCATGAGGCCCTAAGTCTTCAGAGCTTCCCGGACTTGCAGTCATTTTTCTTATGGGTCATTTGTTCGCTCTGCTTAGCCTGGGACTGGTCCCCACGTTACAAGCAGACACGCCTTCACACAAATGTGCATTCTTTGAAAGCACCAGGTCCAAATCCCAAAGGTTTGCCTTGTTGCCTTCAGATGTACAGCTCAGGAAATCAAGCTTTAAGTGATCAACTGTGGTCTTCATGGGTAATTTGATGCCTGAGGCTAGAATGATCAGGAATTCACAAGAGTCTTTTTGCTTGGCAGGTTATAAATTAACATGGTGAATTGAAGCCTGAAGCCCGAAGCCTTCCAGTACCTCCCAAAACATCATTTCATCGAACATATGAAATCTAATACTTATTGAAAATCCTGTGCATTGTTTTTAGCAGTTTTTATGTTGCAAGCATATAAATGAATATACACACTAATTGGATTCAATATTTAAATCCCAATCAAGTGGTTCGCCATTTTTAGTGTCTCTTTTTAGTGAACCCCTTCCTTAAACATCTGAAAACAGCCAATAAATAAATACATAAAAAAACTGCTTATAATGGTAAGTTTCGCAATTAAAAAAAAAAAAAATCGAGATATTTCAATGAGAAATTGGTGCTTTGGTATATATACAGTATGTAGCCAGGTCCCCCATGCCTCCCCGGTCCTCCGTTTCCCCATCCCCCTTACTTCCACTGCCACGGGGGATGGTGCGGGAGGCGAAGGGCTTGCCGACGGCTCCCTCTGTAGGGCGCTGCCATGTTGATGGTGTTCGCGCAGGCCTGGGAAGAACTTCAGCGACCATTACATACTTGCGCATGTGCAGTGAAGTTGACACACGCGGCGGCAGTATAAGAGAGGCTTCGCGGGGACTACAGCCCCCAGCATGCATAGGGGCATGCAGTCACATGGGTGCAACCGGCCAATAGAGCCGGCCAGGATCACAGGCAGCCAGGAAGAGGTTTTGGCGCGCTCAGAGCGGAAGGTCAGTCGGAGCTGGGACACAGACAAGGGAGGGTGTAGGTGTGCAGGGGTCTGTGACTCCTGCACTAAGCCAGACATCCCCCTAGGCCTAGGGTTGCCAGATGTCCGGTATTGAACTGGACTGTCCTGTATTTGGATACTCTGTCCAGTAAAAAATGAGAGGTACTGTAATACTGGACATGTACGTGTCCGGTATTTTCCTCCCTGGACATAGTGACCTGACGCACCTTTCACTATTGAGCCCACTATTTTTGGAGAAGCCACCTGGCAACCCTACCTAGGCCACAGCTAGACCCCGACTCCCCTGGTAAGTCTGTGGCAGCAATAGGGACAGGCCCTTAGGTAGGGACACTGTCCCATTAGATGTTTATGCCAGGGACACAGTTGTGAGGTTGCGCAGCACTGGAGAGCGGTAGTCTGGGACCAGAACAGGAGAAAGAGACTATCTTGGTGTGGGATACCACCCCACGCGGAGGCAGACTCGTCGCGGAGGACCATCACTGGATCGGCGGATTCCAGTGTTTCCTTAGTCGACGCGCCCTGGTGCTGGAGCACCCGGCAGGTACCTATATCATAAGTGCACCAACAGAGTACATACACCATAGTGGCAGCGCTGACCATATACAAAAGTGGGTCTGTTATTCCAATGGACACCAGGGGGGTTGGGTGCCCGAGGGCCCCTCAGGTACGGTGGAGACGGCGTGGGTTACACGGTGGTGGGGATAAGGCCCTGCGAGGCGAAAGGGTAGCTGTAACCAGTAGTATTATTATCCGGTTATCACTGTTTATTATATGTTCTGCAGTAAAAGGTTATTCTTATCACATACTGTGTGTGGACATCAGTATTGTGGTTCCTACGTTGGGATCCCTCCCTGGTGGAGGCGCTGTACCAAGGTATATTGTTATATCACCCCGGGCTCCCCGTGGCGGAGGTTTGGGATCTCTGTGAGCCAACAGGTAAAGCCAGCACCCGTTGACTCCTTACAGTAGGGGGAAAGAGGGCTATATATACAAAGCAGAAAGAATCCTGTGCAGCTATGTGCAACTCACCTGGGCGTAGGTGCAAATCATCACTAGATTTCAGTGTTAATATTACTGCATGAGCCACCTGTGCTGAAGTAGAGACTGATTAAGCCACCTGTGCTGAAGCTGGGATATCCTGAAAACCTGACCTGTTGGAGGAGTGGCTTGAGGACTGGCGTTGAGCGCAGTTGGGTTAATATGTCTTCCACAGCCCTGTAAAGCATGGGATGTAAACACAGTGAGAGTTAATGGTTAATTCATTTATTATCTCCTAGTTTAACCAATGAATACAACTGGCCTGGTAAGAAAAATAAATTTTTCATTGTTCGTTATAACTAAGTTGTCAACAATAGACGTCTTCATTTTAACCCTGTAGACACCGCATACATGACACGCACCCCATGCTGTTGGCTATAGTGCTGTTCCTGCCCCTCTTCTCTCTACGCAGGGGAAGAATGACACAGTAAAATATTGGTAGTGTTTTGGGTTGTGGTTTTTCCAAAGTTTGATTTGTATGTTTTTTTTTTTATTTGGTTTTGCATTTTTACCAAATTCTTGGGGGGTGGAGGGGGGGGACCTCCTCAAAATAAGCAGGAACATGCTAAAATAGGATAATAACGCGTGAAAACTAATAAAAAACATTTAGGAATTTGAAATAATATAACTGAAAAACATAAAAGAATTAAAATAGATATGTTGAGGAATAACCTGGATATGTGCACTTTTCCTGGGTTTTGATTAAAAAATAATCTTTGGATTTTGGTTCTATAAATGTTAAGGCTTTTGTATTTCTGTGTTTTGTTTTCCAATGTAAGTCTCTGGTAGATTTCATACAAAGTGTAAGCTCTCCGTGGCAGGGTTTTTCTTTTCTAGTGTCCTGATTTTGTCTTGCTGGACTTATTGTATTATAATTCTTTGCATTGTACGTGTAACGCGCTGAGTATACTGTGGGCGCTGTATAAATAAACATATACACACAGTCTGCTTTAAAAGGAGCAATCCAAGCAATATCCTACGTGTGTTATTTTAAATGAATTAATTCTGTAGTATTAGATAATACTTACTACATTGTTTGTTTTTTTAATTCAACTCAATGCCGTTTTTAATGAGTTTTAATATAATGAGCATCCTTTCATTTCGATAGCAGGTTTTAGCACAGGTCCCCAGCAGTGCAAGATGTTACCAATTTTCCCAGCAGTTTGAACTGCAAACTGTAGCAATAGACAATGTTACCTTAATAATTAACGAATACATTGTAGCTGCTGAGTTACACTGACTGAAGGATTGATTGAAACTGAAAGGCAGCCATTTAGTGAACCCTGGGAAGCAGGATCTTTGCTGATCGATTACGGGAGAACAAATCGATCGGAAGCTTAGGTAATTAGTGTTCAATAAAGGCTGCATATATTACCACAAAAAAAGTATATAATTTTAAGTGCCGCCTGAATTGTCTCTCGATATCGTGTTCAAATTTTAAATACTGTACAATACTTGTGTAAAAAACCTGTCTGTGTGGTATTGATGTTGGGTATTGATGTTGTCCACTAGAGGGCAGACTGTGATTCCTATATATATCAGGCGAGACTGACATCGAAGGTTTAACACCGGGTTTATGTTCAAGTGTCTTAAGACCAGTTATCACTTTGAGATATAGAAGAGGATGTCTGCAGTGTGAGTTCCCACGATAATGGCATCTGCCTTATCTGAGCCTGTAAATTACAAATAACATTAGTTGTATGGAATTCGCTGCCTACCGTGGAGCCAGCTTATATTCATATTCTATCCAGAATGTAATGAGATTTAACGCCTCTATTTACTCTCTGTGTCCTATTAAAATGTAGGAGTATGAGGGGCAGAATGCATTGGCATGGCATGAGCAGCCATCATTACAGGGCCTTAAACTGGAAACACTGTGGTGTGACAGGTGTACCGCTATTCTGCCACTCATATTTCTACGTTTCCTAGAATTCCCCCACTGAGGTCGGTGGAAGGATAGGAAGCTGGCTGGCTCAGATAGATAGATGGAGTGGGTAAGGTTGGGAGAGAGAACGAGCAGAAGAGCCAGCACAGGGTCACTCAGCTGATGTTGATGTTGTTGGGCAATATTATGAAACAGGTTCAATTCCAACAAATTCCCTCAAAAATGCATGTCCCAATGACACGGATCAGGGTGCCAGCCCCAGAGATGGCTGGCAGAAGTGTCCTGTGAGATTTCAAAGTGGCTAAACTAGAAACACAGTGCCGTGTTTGTAGGAAAAATGTACAGGCATGCCCCGGTTTAAGGACACTCACTTTAAGTACACTCGGGAGTAAGGACATATCGCCCAATAGGCAAACGGCAGCTCACGCATGCGCCTGTCAGCACGTCCTGAACGGCAATACCGGCTCCCAACCTGTACCGAAGCTGTGCGCAAGCAGGGAGACTATAGAGCCTGTTACACATGCGTTATTTACATCAGTTATGCACGTATATGACGATTGCAGTACGGAACATGCATCGATAAGTGGGAAAAAGTAGTGCTTCACTTTAAGTACTTTTTCGCTTTACATACATGCTCCGGTCCCATTGCGTACGTTAATGCGGGGTATGCCTGTACAGGGACTCTAAACAAAGACAAATTCATTTATCTCTCAACTACATATAAAATAAATCCGTTTTAAATAAAGAACGGTGACAGAAAAGTTCTCACTTTGTTACTTATTCTATATATCCACCATAGTGGCCAATCGTCGGCAGAAATTTCCTGTTGAAGTAATTGGGGAATTTGGGCTGAAAAAGGCCCGATTGTCCACTTCGTCGGATATAGCAATAACCCCCTTATCTCCCCCCCAGTCAGTCACCTTCCTAATAATATTATGATCCCTACACATACTTTTTTTGTGATCCCTAAAACAAAGATCCACAAAAATGTTTAAACTATATATATATAAGTGACGTTTGTAGCCGGCACTCCTGTAATAATGGTATAACGGCCTGGTGCTAGTCCCATAAGAAAATAGAGCATACGTTACCAGCAATGAAGATGGCAAAGAGACAGCACTCAGTAAGTAATCAAATAAAATATATATTTGATATATGACACACAAAACTGACATTTCGATTCACACAGGGGGATCTTCCTCAGGGGAGGAGCACTGTTGGTAACGTATATAAACAGGACAGGCACTCCAAAATCCGAAGGTGAAATGTATTCCTCAATGTTTAGGCTCCCAACGGAGCCTTTATCAAGAGCAGATGTGCTGCCTGGCTGACACCTGGACGGTTTGCACCCTACTACCACCTGTATCTATACATGTTAGTGCCTGGTCTGGTTTTATGGACTGATATATATATATATTATATATATGAGAAACATGATGTCAGAGGATAGTGGGAAAGTCCGTCAGCTCCAGCTGATCCAGCTTACCGGATCCCACAGCAATAGTCCTCTAAACTGTATACCGCGCTAAGACAGGTAGAAGGTACTGAGGCATTGCAGGGGTTACCCTAGGCATAAAGTTACAACAAATATATATATATATATACACATACACATACGCATATAGGTCAACCTCTTTTTTTTTTTTTTTTCCTTCTATTTTTCCTTCCCATTATTTGGAACGCTTTTCCTCCATCTTTCTTTCCCACGGCCGAGTACATACGGTATATCTGGCTGCAGAGTTCCATGTTTCAGGACCTGGTTTCCCCCACAGTTAGTCATTCAGGGAACCAGGTGCTTGGAGCACAAGGAAAATATATTTTTCCCACATAGGACAATTTGATATTTCGATTGCTGCAACACTTTTCCAAATGCCTGATTTCTTCCTGTTGCCACATACTTTTAAAAACATGCCCCTCATTAGGTACAAAAAAACACACCCCAGGGTGTCTTCTATAGTAGTTTATATCCCCTGTCAGGTGGTTGGAGGTTGATATAAAGGATTATACTGTGCAGCCTAGTTAAGTGACTACATTAAGACCACATGTTCCTTCACACATTATTGCTCTCTGCGGAGGTACAGCTAGAAAAATAAATTTCTTAGGAAAAATAAATCTTAATACTAGTATGCCTTATTATAAAACTGTCTGTGTCTGCACTGCTCAAAACACTAGAACAATACAGTCAATGAATTCCTACTCCCAACGAGCTTACTATGTAATGTTCAGCATGTGAGACTTATAGATACATTAAGTAAAGGGTTACTAAATGTCCACAAGGAATGATGGATGGATAGAGCCACTTGTCATTTTACTTCTATGAAGTCTGCGATTTGTAGCTCTGATTTCCCTGTTTAAATAAATAAAGGTGGCTGGCTCACTGTGTCCCAAGGAGCAGGGACTGTTTAGTCGACATGGGCAAACCCAATGGTGGACAACTCACGAGCTACCAGCCGGTCAGGTTTCAGGATATCTCTGCTTCAGCACAGGTTTCTTCGACTGAGCCACTGATTGAGCCACCTGTGCTGAAGCAGAGATATCCCAAAACTCTGACCTGATTTATTTATAGAAATGTTTAACCAGGAAGTAATACATTGAGAGTTACCTCTCGTTTTCAAGTATGTCCTGGGCACGGAGTTATAACAATACATGGTTACATTAAAAGAACAGAGGTTATATAGTTAATTCCCAGTCATTTCATGGGCAGATAGAGTTGGAAAATTGGGTATTGGGGATAAAAGGGCTGGTGAGTTTCAGATTGAAATAGAGAAGCTTTAACATCACCAAACATCAGTGAAGGGTAGCAAACGGTTCACATGCTTTAGCTGCCCTTCGGCTGCGCCAAAGGCTGTCTGTCTTTGGGGTGACGCAGATGTACACTGAAGAGGTTCAGGTTGAATGCAGCTGCGAATACAGCGTTCTTTGTCCTCTTGGCTCATTAACATTCCAGTGGTTGGGGTTGAAGTTCCACAAAGTACAAGCAAATGTTAACCCTTAGCACGTTGGTAGCCCTAGGAGCTGGCCAATGGGTGTCGGATTCGGATTAAGGCGGACAATTCGCCTATCTCTACTGTATTGTAAGATTGAAGGAATTTCTTGGCCAACATCACATGGAACTGAACTTGAGTTTCCCATTACAGCTCATTCAAATCAATGGGGTGCAATCTGTCTTCCAGCATAGAAAGGTGTCTTAGGGCAGAAGGCTACTAAGTAGACATGGGCCATTATGTCTCAGTTGACCATAGACGTGTGTAAAGGGAGCTGGGAACTTGTGTGTATGTATTTTTGCCTTTGTGATTGACACACTCTGGAGTTGCTTTTACAAGGCCCATCCCAGGACATGTGCTGGTCAAATAAAATAAGATTAATTGGGGTGAGCTTTTGTTAACCCTTAATTGCTTAATCAATGGTCACCATGTCAGAGATGCATGATGCCAGTAATAAAAGTCAATCTCAGGACAAAAGGGAATAAAGACATGGCGGGTTTAATATAAGTGACTGATCCCTTTTAAAAGAATCAACCACATATACATATTTTTTAATAACACAGGTGCCTGTGCTAGTTATTATTGGGGGACCGTCATGCTTACAATGAGCTCTTCTAAATCAATATAATTTATGTATAACATACATTTCAGAATACCTGAGCTGGATACAAACATCATTCATTAACAGTGATAGAACATGCACAGCCTGCAGGGGGAGGAGTGATCTATGTATTCAGGCAAAAATGTACCAGATATATCAAACAATAAAAAACCTCATTAAAATCTATAGCTTTTTCTTCAGAACTGCACAAATTTTGTCTTGATACATAGCTCTCTTTGTTTGTAATTGTAGCGGGTGTACTCCTGGGGTACGGCACTACTGGTACTGCATTCACCTGTGAGGCTAACCTGAGTCCTGAGCCCCGCCACTGGAAGCCTGGGGTGTACTTACACTCGGTGCAGCGCCTCCACTGATGAGGGATCCCAACGTAGTGGGAGTGCTCCCTTATCAGAACCCACATATGCAATACCACACGTGATTGGATAAAAAGTATTTACTGAAAAGCATAATAATCCTTAGCACAATACAGGCATACCCCGCATTAACGTACGCAATGGGACCAGAGCATGTATGTAAAGCGAAAATGTACTTAAAGTGAAGCACTCCCTTTTTTCCACTTATCCATGCATGTACTGTACTGCAATCATAATATATGTGGCATAACTGATGTAAATAATGCATTTGTAACAGGCTTGGTAGTCTCCCTGCTTGCGCACAGCTTCGTTGCAGGTAGGGAGTTCAACTTTGCTGTTCAGGACGTGCTGACAGGCGCATGCGTGAGCTGCTGTTTGACTATAGGGCGATATGTACTTACTCGCGAGTGTACTTAAAGTGAGTGTCCTTAAAGCGGGGTATGCCTGTACCAACATAGCATTACTCTGCAAACACAGCATTTATATCATCACACATACAGAACTGAGTGTGTGCTTGGAATCAGTCCTGTATCACTTTAGTCCCTGATGTACCACTGTGCCAGAGCACTTAACCTCTTAGGGCCTCATTCACAGAGGGTTGATAAAAATTATCGCCAGGGCATTTAAAATGCCGTTTTTTTGGGTGTTGCTATCACGGTATTCAGAAAGGCTCGATTACCTGTGATAGCAAAATTCCCAAAAAGGGCGAGTTGCTGCCAGCGAGAGCCTCGAGCCTCTGAAAAGGCCTGAACCGGCGATTCATTTCTGCTGCAGAGAGAGCGGCTCTGAGAGAGCCGCCTCTCCCAGCTGAAATGTCGCCCGAAAATTATTTATTTAAATATACATTTCTTTCATAGTGTATATGTGCAGGGGGTCTCCGGAGCTGAACCGCGTTGGTTTTATGTCCGGGGACCTCCTGCTTCCCGAGATACAGGCACCTTTATGGGGTGCCAGTATCTCCTATGCAAGGAAATGTCCCGGTCATGTGACGCGGGACATTTCAATGCAGAGGGATACCGGCACCCCATAAAGGTGCCTGTATCTCGGGAAGCAGGGGGTCCCCGGACATAAAACCAACGTGGTTCAGCTCCGGAGACACCCTGCACATCTACACTATGAAAGAAATGTATATTAATAAATATTTTAATAAACATCAATACACGCCCCCCCCCTTCCACCCAAACCCATACAGTACAGTAATGGGCAAAATAACTATTATCCAGATATGGATAATAGATTATTTGCCCATTATTAAACACTGCATTAGCGTATAAAAATAAAGTAAATAAATACAGTTATACTTACCACAACAGCAGGTCCCTCTGTCCTCCGTAGCAAGAAAGCATATACAGTATACAGTACATAATAAAGACATTCTAATGGCCCCTAACACCGTAATCACCTTAGCGGTTACTAACCACTATATTCATTAAGGGGTTAACCCACCCTGACCCGATACAAACCAGGGAGGCCTAAGCACCCACCCCTGACTGACTATACCCACCCTGTACCCATTGAGTAGTATAGTGGTACATCATACCCATATAATAATAATAATATGGGCATGATAAGCCTCTATAGCACTCAATGGGCACCCTAATTACAATACATTAATACACAAGACACACAATAATAAAACATAACTAAACTCCAAAAAAACACACTTCACTAAATAAAAACAGTAGCCAGCTACTCCAATGAATACAAGCAGTAACAACATCAATAATGAATTAATTAAACCATTACCCAATTAAACCAATTAATTCCTAAACCAACTCAAAATGAATAGTAACACTTAGGCTAAGGCCCCGCTCCCAGAGTCAGCGCAACCGCACTGCAGACAGGCGGTGCGCTGACATACACAGACCGCGATATGCGGGATATGTAGGGAGTGGGAGCCGGAGCGGGAGGTGGGCGGGAGTGGGAGGCTTGACAGGGAGGGGGGGCGTGGCTTGAGCGGAGGGACCCGCTAGTCTCCCCACCCCCTCCCTCCACGGACTCGGGCTGGAGCTGGAGCTGCTGAGGGTAAGTTTAAACACACACGCAGGCACTCATACATACACACACACACACACACACACACACACACACACACACACACACACACACACACACACACACACACACACACACACACACACACACACACACACACACGCAGGCACTCATGCACTCATACACACACGCGTGCACACACAGGCAGGCACTCACGCACTCATACACACACACACACACACAGACAGAGGCAGGCACTCACGCACTCAGGCACACACATACACACACAGACAGGCACTCACCTGCTTTCACTCCACACTCCTCCCCGCTCCCCGAAGCCTCTCCTCCTCCCGAAGCCTCCCCTCCCCATTGGCTCACAGCCACACCACGTGACGCGTCAACGCTAGGAAACACCATTCTCTTGTGTCTCCTAGCGGCTGACGCGCCACAGCGTGTAGTCAGTTGTGCCGCCAGGGGGGACCGGGACCGGCTCGCGAGGATTCCCCGGAACTTGCGACATGGCCGCTCGCGCCAACGAGCGCAGCGGGACCGAGGCCTAACCAATCAAAACAATTAATTACAACAACATTAATGAATTTAAACAGTAAAATACAAAGAAAGAAATTCTAACAATATCTGAAATAACCATAAAACGCATTAGCTAACATAATACAACATTAACTACAAACGAACACCAATCGCAAACATTTTATTACCATTAAGCATGAAAAACAAACAATGACATCCACATAATAAACTGAAATGGAAAAAAGCAACAGCAATACCAAGCCAGAAATGCCCTCCAAATATTGTCATAATAATGTATTAATCTGTACCCTAAAGTGGTACAGATTAATATGTTATCAGTCAATGGGGCCGATTCACTAAGCTCCGTTAAGTGGCTTTAAGAGCGCAAAGTATACTTTAAGCCCGATAAAGCTGCATTGCGATTCACTAAGCAGTGATAACGGCGCTTTATCGGTCTTAAAAGGTATTTTTTTTGCCCTCGGTGCAAAATGCGCACGATCTGCCTATTGCGCTGATTTTTGCCAGTACTACCGATTCACTAAGCAGCGCTAAGTGAATCGGCCTTAAAAAACGCGCCAAACAAACGCGCCAGCAAAAGGCAGGCGCAAAAGAAGCTGGACATATACATTTTTTAATTGTTTACCTTTTTGCTGGCACACCATCCATACAACAGGCCCGCGGGGGTGCCCGGGGGTCCCCGCGGCCATCCGGGGGTCCCCGCGGCCATCCGGGGGAGTCCGGGGGTCCCTGCGGGCCTGCGATACCAATGGTGTGCCCCCAAAAATTAAACAAGACTGTAAAAAAATACCCCTGTCCCCTAACACATACAGTACATTAATGTGCAAAATTACTATTATCCACATATAGATAATAATGCTTTTGCCCATTAAATATACATTAACACAATAAATACATTAAATACATGTTGTACTCACCCTTGTCCGGCACCTACGATGAAGGCCAGCCGCATCTTCCTCCTCATCCATACACTGGGGTGCTGAAAAATCTACAAAATAAGAACAAGTGCCAAACTAATGTCCCCTAACCCCTTAATGACCTTAGCGGTTATTAACCGCTACAATCATTAAGGGGTTAAGCCACCCTGACCCGATACCCACCCTTCACCCATTTATTTGTACAGTGGCTTCATCATGTGTGTGTATATATATATATATATATATATATATATATATATATATATATATATATATATATATATATATTATAATATATATATATATATATATATATATATATATATATATATATATATATATATATATATATATATATATATACACTGTATATGCATGATTAACCAATATAAAAATAAATACAGTACATGGCCAAATACAAATCTCTCCAAATATCAAACAGCACCAAGCTCAATCAATATCTAATAAATCAAAATACAAATACTCAATTTGACAATGTGTACACGATACAAATAATCTTTGCATCATATATACCAGTGGTTCCCAAACTTTTTCGGTTCAAGGCTCCCCAAGGCGATCAGGATTTTCCGCGGCGCCCAAAGTAAAAACATACCTAACAGTTGCAGTGCGCAGTTGGTGTCTCTCTCAGACACACTCACACACTCTCACTCTCTCTCTTTCTGACCTCACTCTCTCAGACCTCACTCTCTCACTCTCTCAGACCTCACTCTCTCAGACCTCACTCTCTCAGACCTCACTCTCTCAGATCTCACTCTCTCAGACCTCACTCTCCCAGAACTCACTCTCTCAGACCTCACTCTCTCAGACCTCACTCTCTCAGACATCACTCTCTCAGAACTCAGACCTCACTCTCTCAGACATCACTCTCTCAGACCTCACTCTCTCAGACCTCAGACATCACTCTCTCAGACCTCAGACCTCACTCTCTCAGACCTCAGACCTCACTCTCTCAGACCTCAGACCTCACTCTCTCAGACCTCACTCTCTGTGACCTCACTCTCTCTCTCTCTGACCCCACTCTCTCTCTCTCTGACCTCACTCTCTCTCTGACCTCACTCTCTCTCTCTCTGACCTCACTCTCTCTCTCTGACCTCACTCTCTCTCTCTGTGACCTC
>NC_134494.1:35195423-35282923 GCF_040206685.1 Ascaphus truei
GTCTTGTGTATTAATGTATTGTAATTAGGGTGCCCATTGAGTGCTATAGTGGCTTATCATGCCCATATTATTATTATATGGGTATGATGTACCACTATACTACTCAATGGGTACAGGATGGGTATAGTCAGTCCGGGGTGGGTGCTTAGGCTTGCAGGGGGGTAGCGGTTGGGTTAACCCCTTTATTACCTTAGCGGTATTAACCGCTAAGGTAATGAAGGGGCTAAGTCCCCCCCGCAACCCCCCTGCAAGGTCTAAACAACCACTAAGGGCCAAATTCCCCCTTCACCCACCCTCGCTAGCCACAGTAAGCCTGGCACGGGTGTTTAACCCCTTCATTACCTTAGCGGTTAGCCGCTAAGGTAATGAAGTTGCTGTAAATGCATTTTTCCTGCATCGGATGCATGCCGGGGGGGCTCCGGAGCTGCTATTAATGGCTATCAGCTCCGGAGACCCCCGGCATCAATCCGAGGCAGGAAAAGGGCCTGATTTTTTCTAAGTCCCGACACATCGCAGCTCATCGAGGCATCTCCCCACCAATTTACCTAAATTTTGTGGTTATTGGATTTGGGGAGAAGAACGCCTTTTAGGGCTGCGATAGGCCGCAACAGCCAACTCGCGGGTATCTGAATAGCGCAAGTTTATGATCCTTCCGAAAATGGTCGACAAGTGGCTGATCGCCGCTCAATTGGAGATTTTCTTTGGATCATATAATTTTGCGTCGATACAGGCCGTTATCGAGCACTTATCGAGGCTTACTGAATACGAGTAGCCATTTTGGTCAATAAGTGCTCGATAAGGGCCTTATTGAGGCTTTCTGAATGAGGCCCTTAGTGTCCACCAGCTAGGAAATCAGTGTGTGAGGGACAGCGCTTCCCTGTGTTGGGGCCCGTTGGTGCACTTTAATATAATACCTTCCTGGTAATGGTCCTAACCAGGAGAATCCTTGATGACTCTGCAACACCGCCGCGTGATCCCACGCTGTGCTGCGCTGCTCTCTGCAGAAATGAATGAACACGTTGACTCCACAGGGGAGGGATCCCCAGCCGGGTGATCCTCTGCACACTGTCTCTGCTATGGATCAGATGCCACACCAGCACTCAGGCTGCACTGGTAATCAGGCAATGTCCTGCAGCATAACCTATCTCAAGTTATATGAAAAGTTCCCGGCATTAAGGCCTTCCCTATAACAGCACTCTCCACACCTCTACAGTGACTCTTGGAACTAACTGGGCCCTGGGGTTTTACCTATGGCCTAATCCCTGGAGCACTGCTCCGTGGATCTAACCTGCAGCTTCAGGCTCCTGATCTTCACTGACTGCTTCCTCTCCCAGCAGGCAACAGTCTTTCCTTCCTTCAGAAGCAATCCAGCCATCCTATTGGCTCTTGTAAGTCACCAGGCAGCTTCCTCCTGGAGCATCATGGGAGTTGTAGTCCTTGGGCTGCTTGATTAACATTGCGGCTGCGTGCGCCCAGGGCACTGCGCCTGCGTAATTCTAATGGCCGCTGCGATCTTGCCCCGCTCACGCGCAACCTTCCTGGGCTCTTCACTGGCCCTGCCTCTTCTGTGCATGCCTGACTCTGCGCTCGTGCTCGCGCACACCTAACATGGCGGCGCCCTGGGACAAGAACCACCGGCAACTCTATTTGCCCTGCATTCACTAAAAGTAAGGAGGGAGGGAAAACCGGAACACGGGGAGCCCAATGGGGATACCTGGCTACATAATTATCAACAGAATAAGATTTCCGGAGGCTGTGGGAACAGTTTTGGGAACAGTTTTGCATGAGTTTCTCGAGATAAAATTGTGTTTCCTTTAATAATTGAAATTATTTACACTACCACGAAAATATCACCACTTGTCAGATTTACGTAAACTTCTGTTGCTAAACGGATACAATTTTGGCAAACATGCTACTTGTCCCTTTGGTGTTTCTGTGATTAGTTTTTACATCGATAAATAACCCACATCTAGTTGAGTTCATCATAAAAAGGCCAGTAAATGGTATTACTGGCCACATCAACGGTATTATACCTACTCCAAACGGATACATTGAGTGAAGAGTAACCTCACTCCTGTACCACTAAATACTACTCCAAACTAATGTACCACTAAATACTACTCCAAACTAATGTGCCACTAAATACTACTCCAAACTAATGTGCCACTAAATACTACTCCAAACTAATGTACCACTAAATACTACTCCAAACTAATGTGCCACTAAATACTACTCCAAACTAATGTGCCACTAAATAGTACTCCAAACTAATGTTCCACTAAATACTACTCCAACATAATGTACCACTAAATAATACTCCAAACTAATGTGCCACTAAATACTACTCCAACATAATGTACCACTAAATACTACTCCAAACTAATGTACCACTAAATACTACTCCAAACTAATGTACCACTAAATACTACTACAAACTAATGTACCACTAAATACTACTCCAAACTAATGTACCACTAAATACTACTCCAAACTAATGTACCACTAAATACTACTCCAAACTAATGTGCCACTAAATACTACTCCAAACTAATGTGCCACTAAATACTACTCCAAACTAATGTACCACTAAATATTACTACAAACGAATGTACTACTAAATACTACTCCAAACTAATGTACCACTAATACTACTCCAAACTAATGTGCCACTAAATACTACTCCAACATAATGTACCACTAAATACTACTCCAAACTAATGTACCACTAAATACTACTCCAAACTAATGTACCACTAAATACTACTACAAACTAATGTACCACTAAATACTACTCCAAACTAATGTACCACTAAATACTACTCCAACATAATGTACCACTAAATACTACTCCAAACTAACGTGCCACTAAATACTACTCTAACATAATGTACCACTAAATACTACTCCAAACTAATGTGCCAATAAATACTACTCCAACATAATGTACCACTAAATACTACTCCAAACTAATGTACCACTAAATACTACTCCAAACGAATGTACCACTAAATACTACTCCAAACTAATGTACCACTAAATACTACTCCAACATAATGTACCACTAAATACTACTCCAAACTAATGTACCACTAAATACTACTCCAAACTAATGTACCACTAAATACTACTCCAAACTAATGTACCACTAAATACTACTCCAAACTAATGTGCCACTAAATACTACTCCAACATAATGTACCACTAAATACTACTCCAAACTAATGTACCTCTAAATACTACTCCAAACTATTGAGCCACTAAATACTACTCCTACATAATGTACCACTAAATACTACTCCAAACTAATGTGCCAATAAATACTACTCCAACATAATGTACCACTAAATACTACTCCAAACGAATGTACCACTAAATACTACTACAAACTAATGTACCACTAAATACTACTACAAACTAATGTACCACTAAATACTACTCCAAACTAATGTACCACTAAATACTACTACAAACGAATGTACCACTAAATACTACTCCAAACTAATGTACCACTAAATACTACTACAAACGAATGTACCACTAAATACTACTCCAAACTAATGTACCACTAAATACTACTCCAAACTAATGTACCACTAAATACTACTACAAACGAATGTACCACTAAATACTACTCCAAACTAATGTACCACTAAATACTACTACAAACGAATGTACCACCAAATACTACTACAAACGAATGTATCGCTGAATAATATTCCAAACTAATGTATTTCAGAATAATATTACAAACTGATGTATTGCTGAATAATATTACAAACTGATATATTGCTGAATAATACTACAAACAAGTCTTTTTGCAATATTTGTCTAGGGACTATCCCAACGAGGCTCTGAGTGGTGGATTTATTTTCACAAGCTCACTGCTTTCAGGGAAACATTGTCCCTTGCTATAGACATTTTTTTGAGACTCCTCACTGAATATCATGTATATATAATTATGAAGGTTACACTTTACCCCTGTATTTCTGTCTCCATTTTTTGAATGATAATCATATATAATCTAATTATGTGATCAAGTACTAGTGCACCAATACCACTGCTTTTTTGCAAGTATCACTGAATACTACTACAAACTAATGTGCCACTGAATAATACTACAAACCAATGTATTGCTGAATAGTACTACAAACTAATGTATATTACAATTAGTATATCTAATTAACAACTACCTGGTATGTTTGTCTGATTGGAACCCTTCTATCAATTTTAAGCCCATCTACCATTGATATATCTATTTAACAACTACCCGGTATGAGCTGAATAGGCAGACCCCTCCCTTAATTGTTAGTCAAGTAAATGTGTTTTAGAGTATTTAAGGTAATCTATCTTGGCTGTGAGACATATGGCTGTGTGTAACATCAAAAGTGTCACATATAAAGTGTCTGTGGAGTTAATACTGGAGTTGAAATTGAAGGTGAATAGTACAAGAAAATCTGGACCCTGCATCACAACAACTTTGTGACTATGATAACTTGACTTTCTAAAAGCTGTTATTATTTGTACTCTTCCTATCATCCAATAACTGGAAAGTCTCTCCTCCTGCATCTCACTGCGCCCTCCCTACTGCTTTTTCTATTTACTGTTTCTTCACTCCGTTGTGGACGTTTCTGTTCTCTCCAACTTCCCCACACCCCTCCTATCCACATAGCTCTATCTCTCCTCCCCTCCACCTATGCATGTGCCCATACACTGCACCATTATTTATACACCTCTTTCCAAACAACATGTTTACCCCTCAATATAAAGCACCCACACAAATCCTCTTTTCACACCTTCTCTCTCCTTCTTGCTGCTGGGGATATCTCTCCTAATCCTGGACCCAGCCATGTACACACCTGCTCTCATCCACACCTCTGTGCCACCTCTTCCCCTGCTAATGGTGTTAACCCACAGTATCTAATTTAATACTGATTAACCTTAAAACTCACCTCACAAATCAGACATCCCAACAGCCTGCACTCATGGCTATTGTCCCACACCCACAGTCACTCGTTTCAACCATTGTGGCCAAGCACTGCCATCTTCAGCACTTATTCCCTCCCCTGCTGTCTCTGTAAGTCTCCCATCATACCACTTAGATATGCTAAGCTCTTCGGTGCAGGGATTTCCTTTTCTATTGTCTGATTTTGCTGTGCTTATTGTATTATTATAATTCCCTGAACTATATTCTTTGAGAAGCACTGAGTATACTTTTGACGCTACATGCGAAGCCTCTGCAACATCCCTTACCTTGTCTTCGGCGACGCGTCCTCATGGCCATCTATCCCACGTTCCCCATGCGGCGTTCATCACATTTTTTAACTATATTGTAAGTTTAATGCCTTTATACTATTGATTTGTCTATAATTGTTTTTATTTTGTATCTTGTTCATAATTATTTTACTGATTAAATAACATATTCCTAACATACTGATCCTCAGTCCGCTGTTTGCTTTTTATTCCTTGGGGAGATCTGGTTAGGAGCTTCGGGAGTATCTCTGCTGACAGCTGCAAGGAGAAACAGTGTCTGATCTCACATCAATCTGGGAGAGTGCGAGCGCGGTTTTCAAAACTTTGTCTTTACTACAAACTAACATATTGCTGAATACTACTATCAACTAATGTATTTTGCATGTACTGCTAACTTTGATTGGACCACCATGAAAATTCTTTACTGGTGTCAAATAAATGAGCATTTACAACTTCAAAACTCTCGTCTTCAAATGCCTCCTATATTCCCAATAATGATTTAATGCATAAGCTTCCAAATTCCTAAACTATGTTTTCATGGTGTATCTGTGCAACCTCCCAAATGCTGATAGATAATCTGTAACCGTAGACAAGTTTAGCATCTTTGCTGATAACACATTTGCAATTAATAATAACTTTATTTCATATACGTGTAGTGCTTTTCTCCCAATGGGACTTGAGGCACTGCACAATTACAGTAAAGCGGTACACAGCACATAGGATAGTTACAGACACAGTCCCTACCCAGATGAGCTTACAATCTTATGTTTTTGGTGCCTGAGGCACAGGGAGATAAAGTGACTTATCCAGGGCCACAGGGAGCTGACACCGGGAATTGAACCGGGTTCCTCTGCTTCAAACTCAGTGTCGGTGTCTTTACTCACTGAGCCACTCTTTCAAATAAAGATTTTCTTTTTCAACGACGGCCATATTGAAATAATTTGAGTGCAGATGTATATTTTGAACCCATTCTCTGTCCTAGGAGCATCATATGCTTCTCTTTCCTTTACTTGGCTCAATAATGCTTTCACAACACCCCAGCAGAAGGCCAAATTGTCCTGCATAGCAATACACAATCCCATTGCAGTCCCATGTTGAAAAGGCCTTAAATCCCAAATCCTGTAATTAGGACATTTATTTATCCAACCAGATCAAATCTCTCCACCTGTTCTTCTCTGCTACTCGTGTTCAGGGACTTCCTGAGTGTAGAAGAGAAGTCAAATGTCAGGAGTTCCAACTGAGAGATGAGAATCGAGTAACCACAAGTGGTGGGAACGGTGATACTGAACGTCCGGAAAAGCTTTTCCTACTGAAAAGATTTCTGGCTCCAGGACTGTAAAGCAGCCTGCAGTGACTTCCTGCACTTTTATAACGTGTTCCATGCTCCACTAAGAAGCAGGTGTATAATAAAATAACATTCATTGTTTTATATTCATCCTTCATATGGGACGTTTTCTTTCCATGAGATAATCTTGCGATTAAAGATTGTCTGATGGTAAACATTCTTCCGCAATACCATATTACCATTACAGCGGCAGGTGAGATCTTGACCTTAGAGATTAATGCTAAAGAAGAGAGGACGCTCGAGGAAGAAGAGTTAAGCAATGCTATGTCAGGACTGTCATTTTGCATTATAAAGTCAGCTTATGGTTTCATTATTTTTTTATTGATCACTCTGTTACTCTCAACCTTCTTCAGCACAATAATGGTATTTTATAGAAAAATTATTGCATGAGGTCATCACCATATTAAAATATTGAATGTGAATAACGTTAAAAATTGCAGTTTGAATACTAGTTGCTATATTCAGACCCTTTGTTTGCCTAACACTTTCTTTTTTTAAATGAGTTGGAAATTGCCAAAGTTGTGCCCAATAAATAATTTTTGTTAACTGGGTTCAGAAATCTTGTGGAGGCAACACCCCAGAAAGCCCTTTCCTGTATAATAATGTAGCACCCTTTCCCACTTTGAAGAGTACTATTGCAGTTATGGGGTTAACAGTCTTACTGGGTTAACTGTGCGGGATTACTCGGGTTACTCCCCTCCTCATCATGGGATGTATGATGACTATGCAGAAGGGATGCTACCCCCGTTGTATATCTTATGACCTGTGATGTCACGACAACGAGTATAGAGTGTATATATAGCTCCACCCAATGTTCTAGAAACAGGTTCTTTAGAGTTCTGACTGGGGTCCTCACTGTGAGTCCTGTAAATAGGTGTATGTGTGTGTGTGTATATATATATATACTGTAGCTAAGTGTATAAAGATGTGCCCTATAACTATTTGTTGTTTTCAGTTATAAATGTGCCCATTAAGTAAGTGCCAGTAGTAAGGGTGCAAGATGGCTCTCTCTATTTACAAGGAGGAAGCACACTCTTGATAAGAGTTCTTGGCATAGAAACTCTGGAGTATGTTTGGACTGGCCCAACCGGAAGGTTCCTAGTGCAAACCTTTCTCACTGACTGCCCCGCACCTCTGGAATGCCCTTCCCCTCAATATCCGACTAGCACCCTCTCTATCCACCTTTAAGACCCACCCTGCTTAACAAAGCATATACGTAGCTCCGTGGCTGATACGATACACCTAATATATAAACCTTGGCCCCTTGCAGACGCACTTACCAGAACGCCCTCCTACTGTTTCTGAAAAATTAAAAAAAAAATTAAAAATAAGCCTATATTTAGCCTATAATAGTAATAATCCCCTCAGAACAGGGCATTATTGGCCAGTAATGCCCTGTTCTGAGCTGGTTATTACTTAAATATAGGATAAGTATATGTCATCTACATTTAACGTAGGTTGAACTTGATGGACATATGTCTTTTTTTCAACCTCATGTACATTTACTAATGATATCAGCATCATTGTACCGTGCATTTTGCATTCTTTACAAATTAAATGTAAAATATAGAAACATGCATGGTTAATGTAAGTTCAGAGATTCCCTCCAGTGCAATAGAATAGTATTATAAGTTAATATGATAATTAATAAAGTTAATATAAGTTAATACGTTAATTTGCTTCTTTTTTTGTTTGCTTAGTTCATAAAGAATGGAAAATCCTCAAAAAAGAGAAATAATCTGTGTGCTATTTTGGCAAAGACTATAATAAAATGAGGACTTTAACTCTTTGTCAGATGGGATGGAATGCCATAACTAATAGTTCTAGTAATTCCATTGTAAATATTTAGTACATTTTTAGTCTGCCTTATGTTTTCTAATTCCTATTAGTGTATGTCATGCACTAGTTACTGCCCCCAGAGTCTGACGTTCATAATGCATGAACGACATTGCTTCTCTGGATTATTTTAATGATACGGTTATGTTGTAATGATATTTAGCAGGTTTTCTTCACATCTGGTGAGTCCTATTAAAAAAGGTTGGTCGACTTTTAACAAACAGTGATTTCTCTAGCAAACTTGAGCAAGTTTATCACGGTGGTCTTTATTATCCACAAAGCGTTGGACTCTCTCCAGTCTTCCAGTCTGGACATCTAAACTAATCTAAAATATGTAGAACAATAAATCACACCACATTTCCTTCAGTAGTATGTATTCTACCATTGAATGGATGGACCAGCAGCCAAAAGTGAATGGCTCTGCACTCTTCCAATGCATACTGTAGACTAGTGATTTTCAAGCGAGGATTCTCAGAACCCGGGGGTTCTGTGGGCAACACTCCAGGGTTCCGCGGCTGATAAGAGCGTGGAGAGCTCGGACAACTGTTCCAACTATCCCAGGCCTGGTTGCACACCAGCGGCAGCGGTGGCCCGGTGTTTAATAGAGAGAAGGGGTACTGTAAGAGGGGTGGAGTTCAAGAGGGGAACAGAGAGGGGGGGTGTAAGAGTAGAAGAGAGAAAGAGAGGGGGAGGGTAAGGAGAGAAGTGAGAGAGGGTTAGTGTAAGAGGAGAAGAGAGAGAGGGTGAGTTTAAGAGGGAAAAGAGAGAAAGAGAGATATGGGGGAGTGTGAGAGGGGGGAGTGTAAGAGGGGAAGGGAGAGGGGGAGTGTAAAAGGAGAAGAGGGAGAGGGGGAGTTTAAGGGGGAAAAGAGAGAAAGAGAAAGGTAGGGGAAGTGTGAGAGGGGGAGTAGAGGGGGATATGTAAGGGGGGAAAGGGAGAAGTGTAAGAGGGGAAGAGAGGGGAGTGTGAGGGGGAAATGGAAAAGGGGAAGACAGGGGAAGACAGGGGAAGAGAGAGAGAGAGAGAGAGAGAGATAGAGAGATAGATGGATGTAAGAGGGAGGGAGGGATGGATGGGGGGGGGGGGGTAAGAGGGTAGAGAGAGAGAGAGACAAGGAGAGGGAAAGAAAGATAATGGGGGTTGAGAAGGTTGGAGATTTCACCAGAATTTTATAATATAATTCTAGGGTTCCTTAACTCCAAAAACATTGAAATCCACTGACGTAGACATTGTTTTTGTATGTTTCACTCTTTTTCGCCTTATGAGGTGGAAACACTAACTTCCCATAGACAGCCTGTATCACAGGGTCACATTATCCAACTACTAACGAATCCCAGTAATTTGTAATTTGACACATTTGCTCTGTATTTGTAGCCACGTCTTTCAGTTGGTATGTCTTACTGAATTGACCATAAACTGTTTTCGCTTACAAATGATCCTGTTCCTTACCCTTTTCCCTTTGACCCTATATTTAAACCCCCCAGCGCTATTTTTGTGATCTTGATCTCTCTGTGGCATGAACACCAAAGGTTGCGGCTGTGAGCTTGACAGTCTGTGAAATTGTACGAACTGCATACAATGTATATTATCAATCTATCTATCTCAATGTCTTGTATAGCACATACACGGAGCAAACCCTGCTGCTATGATAAGTATAGCTAGGAAATACGACATTGAGCAATTATATTATCTATGACTCAGGAGACAAGTACAGGGATAGAAAGAAACACACAGATACCCAACAAGCTCTGAGAAACCCCAAACATTACCACATAATATATACTGTGTGTATATATATATGTGTGTCAAAAGGAGTGCTAGTGGGCATGGCTAAATAAATACAACAAAAACCCTAAGGTTTAAGCTCGCCCCTTCCCACTTTCCAAGTTGACAGGTCAGTTTCATTTTGCTGGGTTATGACAGATCCAATGTTTGATCATTCTTCCTGTAATTATACAGGTAAATAAGAATTTTAACTCAGGGAGTGTTAGGACCTGCTAACGGTCATGCCTTGAAGTTGGCTTGCAGGCTTAATACACTTTGGCCAAAGGATTGAACTAAATGACCCCTTTTCAAGAGAATATATAGGTATTGCACTGTGTATTTTTGTCACATTGGAAGTAGCTTTGGGCATCTTTGTAGGGATAGAAAGAACCCTGAACTAACAACTCAAAAATAAAAATATGGGGGAAAGTAAGTTCTTGGGATCATAAAAGAACCCACAAAGACACAATGTCAGTCAGTGAGTGAGTAGTGACTGTCAATGAGCCATGAAAAGCTTGCAAAAACTAGTTGAAGGAACAGCCTGTGAAAGGTCATATTTTTCTCCATTGGCAAAGACATCACTAGCGGCAGAATTCAAGCATAATTTATTTTAATAGCTGCCATGGCATGAACTTCACATGCAGACAGCAACTACCGAGATGTTTCGTAGACAATGTTTATTCAAATATGTTTTTGGTAAAAATCTGATTTATTCTTGCCTTTTACTATGTTTTTTATTGTGTGCTGCACTGGGCCTTGATGTAACCAGAGTTATTTATCTTGAAGCAAATAGTGACCTGAGTAGAAACAGAGAAATGCCCTGGAATGCTTCTTTTAAAAAAAAAAATAATAGTTAGGAAAGATTTGCACAAGAACTGTGCTAATACCAAATACAGATGCTTCAGTGTTTGATTTATAATTAGACTTCTTGTACTTATCTCTTTGTTTCCTATGAGGAGTTGAACATGACAGGCAGATCTAAAAAGTATATGAACCCCAAAAAAAGACTTGAAACATTCACAGATTTTCGCCCTTTTCTCCTGCTGCACACCAGGCACTGCCTGTTTGACTGCCCGGGATGCTGTGATCTCGCTAAAGCAACACATAGTGATTTCGGAATATACCTGATTTCGTCTGCAGGTAACGTTGAACCTGTATGGAGAGAGATTTAATCTGATGTGCTCTGATATGATGTGCTCTGGCTGTATGATTTCATTCCCCTTTGGGCTGTTACTGATTGCTCCTCCAATCCTTATTTGGATTGATTGATTGATTATAGTGAGAAGGAGCGTCTCAGTGAGCAAAGCTACTGACTGGCACTAAGTTTGAAGCAGGGGAGCCTGGTTCAATTCCCAGTGCTGGCTCCTTGTGACCTTGGGCAAGTCACTTTATCTCCCTGTGCCTCAGGCACCAAAAACATAGATTGTAAGCTCCACGGAGCAGGGACTTGTGCCTGCAAAATGTCTCTGTAAAGTGCTACGTAAACTAGCAGTGCTATACAATAACATGTTGTTATTATTATTATAGCCATGTGCTGCGTTGCCCTATATTGGTCTCTCAGGGTGTGTCCCCATTATCTGGGACTACACATATATCCAACCTGTTAGGGAGGTTTAGCACAGGGGTTAAGCCGTTAAGGGAAGTAACTTTGATCTAATCAATCTTGGAGAATAGGCCGGAGGAAGGGGCTCACCCCCCCCCCCCCAAAAAAAAATGTTGCCCCCTTATTCCCCTTTGTCTTCCCTACCCTTGTGTTGCATTTTTATGTAGTCTATGAATGTTCCACATTATGTAGATTGTGAGCACACTTTCTAACATCGTTTGACATTACATTGTGTATCCATACACCTCACAAGTATCCTGCATTTGTGTGTATACTGCTAACACATTTTTCGTATATATTAAATACTATTTGGCATATCCATATTTACCTTTGGTTTATTCTGAGTGCTGGGAACCCTTTTTTTCTTTATACATAGATTGTGTCACAAATCTTACACATGTGCCCTATCTTCTGTTATCTAATTAATTCTTATCAGTCCCGTTTCTATAAAGTTCCTATCACGTGTTGAAATGGAAGGATAATGGCCCATATTTACTAAACAGTCTTCTGCCACAATGCACTTCAAATGAAGGTATCTTCCAGATATAACCCTTTATCTGCTATTGCTTTGTGCATAATCTATACAACCAGATAATAACTTTATTTCATGTAGCGCTTTTCTCCCGATGACTCAAAGCGCGTCACAATTACAGTATAGCGCGCAATACGCAGCACACGGGAATTTTTACAGACACAGATGTTGCAAATCGTGCTAAACTCTATGGCTCCCACCCATGTGAATGGTCCATAATGTGTCTCCTGTCTCAGCACTGTTAAGTAAATCTGGACCGTGGTTACATTTTGTGCCAAGTTGTTATTTAGCTACCTTTGAATGGGATAACCCATCTCTAGATGTTGACAAATGGTGAACTAATGTAGCAGATGTCGCTGCTCCTGTTAACGTTAGGATGTAGCATCAAATAACACGTTAAATATTTAGTGCGGTATCCACATCGTTGAGACACTTACGCGCACGTTACTATTTCTTTCAATAGAGCTGTGTTAAATCTCACGTTGGTGTAATGCGTTGCGGTAATTGAGTGTGTGCTAGTGATGCTCCATGTCATGGGAACGGGCATGCTGGTGGCCATTATGAGATTATTGAGAGAATTTCAAGACCTTATTGCGCATTGCTAGTGAAGATTGTGTCTGCCTGTGTTAGGGAGTCGTGATCAGGGCCACCAACAGTGGGGACAACCAGGACTGCTGTTCCGGGGCCCAGTAGGTTTAGTGGCCCAGCCCCTGCCTGAGCATCCATTCTCTGCAATGGGGCCCAAGATGCAGGCAGCTCACATAGGGGAAATCCCTTCTTCCGCAGAGTCCGCGTCAGTGGGCAGGACACCAGTCAGCGGGCAGGACCTCAACGAGGGAGCGGGGCCTCAGTCAGTGGACGGGACCTCAGTTAGTGGGTGGGTCCTCTGTCAGTGGGAGGGGCCTAGAGGAGAGCAGGGTTAAATCAGGGGGAGAAAAACAGGCATGAAAGGGAATTAAATATAGAAAGGAAGGTAAAAATAACCGGAGAAAGTGACAAGGAGCAGAAAAGAGAGATAGATATGAAGGAGAAATAAAAGATATGAAGGGGAAATAGTAGGAAAAGGGGGAAGGAAAAGAGAAAAAGATGCTGGGAAAAGATCAATCAGATTGTTAAGGAGAGAAAGGCATGACGGGGAAAATAAGAAAAAAACATTGGAGGGGGGGGGAGAGATATGGAGGACTATAGAAAGAGAATGGCATGAATGGGGAAAGGGAAAGACCGCAGACATGGGGGGTGGTAAAAATAGAATAAACGCATGTGTGAGAAAAGAGAGATGAGAGGGAAATAAGATAAATAAATGAGGGAAAGAGAGAGAAAGAGGCTGATATGAAGGTGTAAGAAGGGAAGCACACATGCTAGGGGGGGGGGAGAGAGATGCTGGGAGTGGGGGAGTGAGGAGATAGATGCTTGTGGGAAGAGGAGAGAGAAAGACATGCTAAGGGGGAGAGGAGATACACTGGGGGAAAGGAGAGAGAGATGCTGGGGGAGGAAGATGAGAGAGAAAGGCATGCTGGGGGGGGGGGGAGAGAATACAGGAGGAGGGGAGAACAGAGATTCAAGGGGAAAAGATTAAATAACATCAAAGGCATTATGGAGAGACCCTAGGGGATAAGGGAGAAAGGCAGATGGGGGGGAGAGGAGAGAGGCAGGCTGGAGGGGAGAGGGACATACTGGGGGGGAGGAGGGAGACATGCTGGGGGAGAGGAAGAGATATGCTGGGGGGAGACGAGAGAGGTACTGGGGGGAGGATTGAGACATGCAGGGAGAAAGGAGAGAGACATGCTGGGAGAGAGAGACATGCTGGGGGAGAGAGACATGTTGGGGGAGAAGAGAAAGAAAACACGAGGAGGGGAGAACATAGAGACATATGGTGAAGTGATTGAATAACATAAAAGATGTAAGAGAGAGGCACTAGGAGGAAAAAGAGAAATGCATGCTGGGGGAGAGGAGAGAGATACTGGGGGAGAGGAGTGAGACATACTGGGGGGAGAGAGACTACTGGGGGGGAAGATGAGAAATACATGCTGGAGGGGGAGGAAAGAGAGACATACTGGGGGGAGAGGAGGGAGATACTGGCGTGAGAGGAGTGAGACATGCTGGGGGAGAAGAGAGAGACATGCTGGATGGAGAGGAGAGAGACATAGTGGGGGGGAGAGGAGAGAGACAAACTGGGGGGGGGGAGAGGAGAGAAAGGCATGCTGGGGGGAAAGTAGAGAAAGACATGAGGAGGGGAGAACAGAGACGCAGAAGGGGAAAAGATTGAATTACATGAAGGGTGTGAGAGAACGACATTAGGGGGAAAAGGAGAGAGAAAGATACTGCGGGGAAAAGGAGAAAGACATTAGGGGAGCGGGGAACAATGAGACATGTTGGGGCAAAGTAGAACAAATGTGATTATATTGTAGCATTTGCAGCAGGCCCCTTTCTTCAAATTTGTTCTGGGCCCAAACTCATACATGCATGTATTTCTTTTATAGAGGGTCGCATTCCTACTGCATGAGGTTTTCTAGTTTTTACCCACAGCGCAAATAATCTGGGTAAATAGTCTTCCTTTCATCCTGCTCTGTCAGTGAGAATTTCATACTGATATCACCTTTTGCATCAGACCTTCATAGATCGATGCTGCATTTCAATCTCCAAGCTCAAGACCAGCGTCTTTTGTGTGTTTTCATCTCCTCAGTGGGGTATGAAGTTGCGCAGACATAGAGATTGCTCTTGGAAACTTGGGTTAAGATGGCCAATAATTAGCGTAAGTAATGCCCTGATGCATTGGAAGAGCGGTCCACTCAATCCCCACAGGAGCTGCTTTTAGAGATATGGGTGCCAAACCTTACCGTCCTAGGACCATCAATTCCAACTACCTCTTGGCCCAGAAGAATAGGGCAGGAGCCCATTAAACATTGTGTTGTCTTATTTGCCGCTTATGGAATAAATTAGCAATTTTGCAAATATATTGCAGCCATGTCTCTTAGATGTGTGCCATACGTTTGTTTATTGTCCATGCATGTGGCACACGTACTCCTGGGGAAGTGCGTTGCAGATATCCGGCACCTTGATGAATCTACAAGCTGGCATTTAGAAGAGGCAGTGGGCCCATTCTTCTGGTTGTTTGTAAGTACACATCACAGTCTGCAAACATTGGGTGTGATATTTCAGAACTCCTGTATGTCAATGGTATGGAGGTCAATTCATATGTTGCCACAGCTACTCTAAAGACAGGGCCGTTTTAGGCCCTAGGCACTTTTATTTCTAGAGGCCTGTGTGTCCGATATTTTTATGCTAATTTCATCGTTTGCTTGTTTCTTTGATACTAGCGATATTTGGCATCAATACTTTTGTTTCAATATTTAAAGGTATCGATACTTTGAAGGCATTTTAAATTAAAATTTGCTGTTTTCTCTTATTTTGTGATTTTTTTTTTGTTTAGGTATTTTCTCAAGTGAAATATTGTAGGCCCTAAAAGGTTCGTAGGCCCCAGGCACTGTGCCTAGCCGGCCTAATGTATAAAGCGGCCCTGTCTAAGCTACAACCATTTTGACAGTACAAAAGACCATTTAATGTAGCAATCTCATATCTGTGGTAATTAATATAATATATATATATATATATATATATATATATATATATATATACATATATATATATATATATACATGTAGAGGTATCAGTACCGTGTTAGCCGAGCTTCAATAATCAAAAAATAAATAGATGATACCGTTCTGTGGCTAACGAAATGCTTTTATTTGTGTGAGCTTTCGAGATACAAATAAAAGCATTTCGTTAGCCACAGAACGGTATCATCTATTTATTGAAGAAGAGATCAGTGTATCTCGAAAGCTCGCACAAATAAAAGCATTTCGTTAGCCACAGAACGGTATCATCTATTTATTTTTTGATTATATATATATATATATATATATATGGAGCAAAGACACTACCACATGATAAGTCCCTTTAACGTGCACTCAGTGTCTGTATAGGGGAAAGTACATGAACAGAAATATGAGATGCCAATGAAAAATAATGGTACTGGTCCTGGATGTATTGTATAATTGGCCAATTTAAGATGATTATTTATTGGATATGCATTAAAATATTTGGACCGTACTAAATAGGTGAGTACAATAAAACAATAAAACCACATTAAATAATAGCACTATGTGCTGATATCAGATAAAGGCAACAGTAATGTGCCGGCTAAAAATGCAGATGCTTTAACAAATTGATCAGAGCCCTGAAATAGTAGAATCACATCAGCAATAAATAATGTTGATACATAGTGTTTCAGGTGGGTGTCTGTGGGTGACTCCACTTAAAACTGGCCCTCAGAGCAATAGTAGCTACACACAGGGAAGGGAGAGAAATATATACACATCCCTACACACCAATATATACTGACCCTGCGGAGAAAAACCATAATCATGTAGCTGCCTAATAAAAGAATCGCATAAACCCGCTTGTCCTTTCCCTCAAAAACATACCTCTACATCTCTGGGGGCTGGAAAGGGGTGGGGAGGGAACAGAAAGAGGGAGAGAAGACCCTAATCATTTAACTGTGCTGTCCCTGTGGGGAAGCATTCCTGTGAGGCTGCGTGTTTATTGCTGGTGGGGCTGTGTGGTTGCTGCGGATGAGGCTGCGCGTGCTGCTGTTCGAGATGCGCTGTCGGTCTAGCGTTCTGTCTCACCAGACAGACAGAGGCATAATGCGTGACGTCATGGCGCTTCCCTCTGACGCGTGTTTCGAGTAGTCTTCTTCCAGAGAGGGATAAGATATATATATATATATATATATATATATATATATATATACATAATCAAAAAATAAACAGATGATACCGTTCTGTGGCTAACAAAATGCTTTTATTTGTGCGAGCTTTCGAGATACACTGATCTCTTCTTCCGGCGATGTTACAATGAATGAAGCAAGCAAAGGGACTACTAAAAACAGTGTCTCTTGGAATGTTATCTGTGCTGGTCCTTCCCCCGGTGTGAATGAGATTTATGGCTAGAGGTGTTAAATGGTTTCTGAAAGTTAGGGATGTAAGAGTGTGTGTGTATCTTTGTGAATATAAATGAATGGAGAGCCCACAGTGTATACAGTGCTTTACAAAAGGGGTGTGTGGAGTGGGAGTTAATATAAATGGTGTGGGTAGGTGTGGAAATGTGGGAGATAGTGGCATAACAAAAGTGTGTGGACACTATGTGGTCCCTATTGGTGTATAGGGATGGAAAAACAAGGAGTATTGGTATGTGTAAGAGACAGCTGTGTGTGCATACATATAGCACAGTATGTACAGACATGGTCATTAGCGCTCATGGGAAGAGAGTTCACTTGTGTCAGTAATGACTCATAAAATTTCGATCTCTGTTTAGGCCACTGCTAAGTGTATTGTAACATCGCCGGAAGAAGAGATCAGTGTATCTCGAAAGCTCGCACAAATAAAAGCATTTCGTTAGCCACAGAACGGTATCATCTATTTATTTTTTGATTATTGAAGCTCGGCTAACACGGTACTGATACCTCTACATGTGTGTATATATATATATATATATATATATATATATATATATATATATATATAGATATATATACACACATATATATATATACATACAGTGTTCGTCAAACCTATACATTTGCACGCCCCGTACGAGTGGATTTAACATCGTGGCGAGCTCCTATTGGCCCAAGCAGCACGCGTGTGGTACTAGGTGGCGAGTAGATTTTTTTTTTTGTCCGGCGAGTAGATTTTTTGGTGATTTGTCGACCACTGTGTGTATGTATATATATATATATATATATATATATATATATATATATATATATATATATAAAAAGCAGAAAGTAGCCGTGTTAGTCCAGTTGCGATAGTGCAAAATAAATGAGTTCTTCAGTATTAGGTGATACCTTTTTTATTGGACTAACAATTTATGTCATAGGATATGTATATATATATATATATATATATATATATATATATGTATATATATATATATATATATATATATATATATATATATATATATATATATATATATATATATATATATATTTAACCTAGTGGTTATAAAACTTACTTTGTTGTGTAACAGAACTTTTTGTACCACCAACTTCTTACAGGTGTCTGAAAGAATCTACACTTATATCATCCCTACATCTTCTTGTATTCCCTTAGTTTTAGTTATTACCTTCAGGGGTTATAAAATCTCCCAGCTGCAAAACTGGGGCACAGTTAGAGCAACAAAAAAATAACAGTAGATTTATTAAACAAAAGGACTTCAATTGTAAGTAATGGTATTTTTTAATCTGTTAAATCTTGTGCATCTCTTTGTCCAGTTTTACAGCCAGCAAACGTTGATAAATAAACACATTAAAGTATTTGCCCTTTCTCTCTCTTTCACGCCATCATTGTGAAGCACAGATGTCCCAGGATGGTGATTACCATTGTAGGATTTTGCGTACCTTGTGTACATACAATGACGGCCGATTTGAGGAACAGTAGTACTCCCCAATTGTACCTTGACACAAACATTTACAGATGCATCTCTGGAAAAACAAAATATCTTTAAAAGAAACCTCTTGCAAACATCTGATCTGATGCAACGTTTTTTTATTTTCCTTTACAAATGTCAGAAAGATGTTCGCTATAGGCTTGACAGTTATCGCAGAAATATATTACCGAGTGAGGACTTAGATGTGTGAAATAAATAACACTCGTCCCACTTACCGTCGTTCACAAAAATAATTTTACAATGTCATTGGCTTCTTTAAACAAATGTAATGAACCTCAACATATACATCTCTCCTTGTTGGTTGCTTTTCCGGGGGGGTGGGGGTAGGGGGGGCGGGGACTAGAAGAGTTTAATTTGCTTTAAGGAGGCATTGTCCCTTTAAAGCTGCAGTTCAGGCAATATCCTGCATGTGTGTTTTTTTTAATAAATCAGTTCTGTAGTAAGACAAAATACTTTTAGCATTTTCTGTTTTAAAAAACAACAACTTTGAAAGACCAATTTTCTTGTATTCTATTTTAACAAGCATACTTGTTCCTATAGAAACCATTTACATTCCCCATATTTAAAGATGTCACCAAACTTTGCCGATCGATAGACGGAGAAAGAATTAACCGGCAGCTATGCAGTTTTTTTTAGGCAAGTAGAGATTGCCCAGATAAAACTATTGAAGTTAAAAAAAAACTAAAAAAAAAAAAAAAACGGGAGCCTGAACTGCAGCTTTAATATGGGTTAGCGCCAGTGCCAAATCAAAGCCCTTCCTATAATGGAAGTGATGCTGATCTCATTGGAATACATTGTTTTACAGTTGTCAATGCAAAGATTCATGTATCCCACATGTAAATAAATAATTGGTATTCTTTCAGGGTCAAACATCAAATAGATTTCTTTCTTCCATAAATTATGATGTTGCTTTCACTTTCTTATTTAACCCTTTACTCTGCCACCCCACCTAACTCCGTAGGATCTAATCCCCACTAGTGGAGCCTGCATTTCATAGTGTTGCAGTGGGGAAATTCAAATATGTTGGAAAATGTAATATAATATAATTCATTTTTTTTTTTTTTTTTTTTTTTAAAGAACACACGTAAATTTTTTAGGCAGAGAAAAATCACATGGTCCAAAACATAGTTTATATATTTTAAAAATATATTTAAAAACATTAAAAATTTTATTTTTTTGAACATATATTATATGTTATGTAGTACACTTAAATAGAGGTAATCCTATTTACAATATGATTCAGATGCTTTCAGTTTAAATGCCAATCTCAATGTTTCAATAACATAATTATATAAATATACTTAACATACAATAAATATTTATGTTACACATCGTGAAAATATATACTTTTTTTTCTCCTTCAGAAAGAAGAACAAGGGCCACATACATAAAAACGTACATTTTCAAAGTGTCTCACTTTAACAGAGCGGGAGGCGTGTGACATGCAGAAAATACCTTTGCCACAAACAGACCACGGCAAAACTTAAAATAGGAGTGACCAAGAGAAGTCATTTGTCAGCTGAAACGGCAAAGCCCAGAATGAGAGGTGTGTTAACTGTGACATGTGATAGCTCTGTCATACGGTGTTGCCGTTCTGTTTCACAGGCTCACAGTACAGAAATACTCCAACACCTCAGGAAATACTGTTGAGACTGAGTGTAACAGGCTCAATATTTGTGTCTCTTATAAAGTTATATTTGCATATTCTGACTTTCTGATATTTATGTATATATCTATATCTATCCATACACACTACACACATATTCATTTGAACACATATATATATATATATGGTAACCAGGGAAATCCAGGTAACAAAGAGACAGCACACCGCAATCTAATGATAATATATTGTGGTGTGCTGTCTCTTTGTTACCTGGATTTCCCTGGTTACCCTGTACATGTTTCTATATGGGACGAGCATCTGCCTTCATTTGAGAAACTGTGAGTGCAAACTATTTTTTAATTGACTATGTATATATATATATATATATATATATATATATATATATATATATATATATATATATATATATATATATATATATATACACATAAAAAGGTGGCACTGTGTGCTCATTTGCATGTAATTTCCCAGAATCCCTTGCTGCAGTGGAAGTGCTGTGTGCTGGGTGATAATGGTGAAAGGCAGGGTTGCAGACCTGTCTAAGCCATGCAAATGAGCATACAGTAATATTTCCATTTGCTATATATATATATATATATATATATATATATATATATATATATATATATATATATATATATATATATATATATAATCACCCAGCATACAGTGCTTTCACTGCAGCAAGGGATTCTGGGAAATTACATGCAAATGAGCACACAATGTGTCACCTTTTGTCTGAAAAACCATTGTTACATGGAGCTCATACAGTATAAGCTAATGCTCGCTGTTAACACAGCTTTAAATCACAGCATGGGAATCTGGGAATCAGATGCAAAGCCTGAGAAACCATTCACAGACATGTTTCAACCTTAATGGGTATCATCAGTGTGAAGTTGGTTGTACTGCTGGCTTTGCAATATATATATATATATATATATATACAGTGGTTGACAAATCACCAAAAAATCTACTCGCCACACAAAAAAATCTACTCGCCACCTAGTACCAAACGTGTGCTACTTGGGCCAATATTTACTCGCCCGAGGGTTAAATCCACTCGCCCGGGGCGAGCAAATGTATAGGTTTGTCGAACACTGTGTGTATATATATATATATATATATATATATATATATATATATATATATATATATATATATATATAGTGTGTACGTATGAATGTGTATATGTACACAAATTCATATACATATACACACACTTTTATATATATCACATGTATTTGTATATAGATATAGATATGTAAAGTGGTTCATCCTATGAAGCTTGTATTTCAAATGTTGCCTATTTGGTTTTTAAATCAAAACTTTGTAATCTCATTAAGGGTTCTGGTCAATCGTAGCCCTCCTGTATCAAGAGTTAGCAATGAGAGAAAGCACACAGATTCTGCTTCTGTTATTGTTGTTTCCAACAGAGAGTTATTTCAACAAACTACCGTGTCTTCCCCATGCAGGTGTTTTCATTTACTTCTGTCAATCATATCTGCAGGAGTCCTCCCAGATTGAGTAACATCCAGATCATTTCCAGATGGAATGAGTGAGATCAGCTCATGTATTTGTCCTTTCATCCCCCAAATTACACCACTTGCCTTTCATCCAAGCAAACACTGGTGTCTTTATATGATATTAAGGGTAGGATGCAGGAAACATCTCAACACTCATTTCTAATTAAAGATGGGTGCAGCAGCCCTGCTCTTATATTTCATATCTCAGAATGCTTTGGAATAACCGTATTTAATGGCTGTAGTGCAAGAGGGGCGAGGAACGCAATGGCACTGAAGGAGTTATTACATCCTTCAGTGCTGATTGGATGTAACAGACCCTTAGAATGCTGAGGTCTTCACCAGCTAAAGAGTTAAATAAGTTTGTGTAGTCACAGTACAAAGCAGCTTTCTGCTGCCGAATAAGTCAGCAGCCTGACTCGGCTACATTTTCACAGCTATTTCTTGGGACTGTAGCTGGCAGTCAGAATGTTAGAGGGTCTTTTAATACACTGCAAACTAAAATATCAAAGCAAAGCGGCATTCTCCAGGCTCTGCAGATTATAGATCATTAGATTACCACTTGATCTCTTGGAGTTTTGGTATCCAGAATGTGTTTTTTTTGTTGTTTTTTTTAAGTTCCTTTAGGTTTGATTGTTACAAACTTCTAAGCTAAAATACTTACATATATTTCAACTAATTCTTTGGATAATGTTACAGTAATGGCTTGTTAAACCCGTTTTGAATTACATACCTTTATGTTGTGTATTACATTTAGAATCTGGTCATTTCACTAGTTTTATTCTTTCATTACTCGTTACCCATCGTGCTGAATATACATTCTATCCTCTTTTTTACTTAGTAAAAGCCTTTTTGTTGGCTTGTGCAACAGCTCTATTGTGTGACGCTATTCCAACTCTTAAGGAGTCCTGCACACTCCACAACAGGCAAATATACTGCCACATTCCCTGGAAACATTGTGATTACTGCAGATCTGATTTGTTTTCCCATTAGCATCGAGAGGCCAAAGTTGGTGGATCAACGGGATATAGATAAACATTATTCAAGCAGCATTTGCATTGGAAATATCAACTTAAACCAGTGGCATTCTGGGGATCTTTACTAGACACTAATTTTCATGTTTCTACTGGCTATTAGTGTGATCTGAAACTTCTATTTCTCCGAGTTGTCAACAGACTATTGTTGTATCAGTGTATCAATCTTACAATACATTTCGATATAGCATACATCGCTGTTTCCCCCAAATGATTATTACTTGAAAAGTGGCACACAGGAGCCTTTTAAAAGAGCAGATTCATAAAGCGACAACCCCCCGGAAAGTTCGTGGAAAAATAGTTCAGGTGCCAACGCAGGTAACATGAGCATTCGTTTTCAATTGCCTTACTTTTTTTTTTATTTATTTTTTTTTTTTTTTATCAGTAGTCTGATTTGAGTTTGCAAACAAACACCTTCACAACATACAAAATTAAATATTTCTTAGCCAGAACACATGTCCATGACAAGCTCTTTGCAACTTTTGCAGGAATAAAAAATAAAACAGTAAAGCTATGACAACAGCACCTTGACATTGTTTTAATTCCAACGCTATCAGAAGTTAAAAGCAGTAAACAGATATAATACTAATAGGAATGAAGATACTTACTGTCTAAAATGTAAACGGAATGTTTTGGTTCAAATTTTGTCTGAAAGAGGACAGAGTTTTATCAATTCACAATTGAAGCAGCATGCGATTCATGTTTTGTACTCGTTACGTTTTCAGTTCTTGGCAACAGCAACAAACCACAATGTTATTGAGGAACATAATGCAGGCTCATTTCTTAACCAATTCGCTGTTGGATGGGCCAGTAACACATTGCTCAGCCGTGTGTTCCTGGCGCCTACCAACAGCGAACGGGCGTCCGTTGTGCACAGGTGATGTCTTCCTTAAGGTTATGGATATGTTCAATAAATAGATTGTAGATCCACCATACTGTATAAACCTCATTTATACATGCAGTCCATAAAATTATTTTTTTTTCTTACTGAATAATTTACCCTGTTATGTATATATACAAATAGATATTTTCTTCTCAATATAATCTATACAACATAAATTCACTATCTTCCCCTTTTAATGGTCAGTGTACATACACAAGAAGTGTCTATTCTTATAAAGCGCCAGCCAACTTTTTTTTTGCTATCCATGGTGAGAGCCCGCACATAAGACTGGGTAGTTCGGCACTGCGAGTTCCAGTACCTCTTGTCTATGCCCCTGCATCCTTCTTTCATGTACCCCATAGGGTTGCATTTGGTCTCATAGAAATATTGCTTCAGTTGGCCTTTGGGTACTGGGACTTTTTCAAGGACAGTAACTGTTTGCCCCGACATGTCCACTGCGGTTTTCTTGTCCGCTGCCGTCACCCACTCGCTAATACTGTCACAGACACTCAGCTCACCACGACGGGCAGGGTCTGAGTGGCGTCGGACCCTCATGGACATGTTTGCAGCATCCAAGTAGTTTTTGTACTCCTCAAGAAGGAAAAGCAGGGGTGGCTCCAAAGGCACTTGACTGCTCAGCATCACTCTAGATGAATACAAGTCTGAGTCCTTTTTTTCCTCGCTCTGCCTTATGTTTTGTTCCTCTTCCAGGAGCTCCTCTATGACATGTTCAAAGGTGTCCGTCAGTGATGGAAGTCCTCCTCCTCTTGAACTGCTCATGGGCCCACCTATGCTCTCCAAAGTACCATGGGTCCGAAGACCTGGGTAAGCCAAGCCACTTTGTCCTCTGACACTGGCTTCTTTCATGGGGGCAGCTTTCATGCAACTGAAGTATGAAATAACCATAGTAAGGAAAAGGCTGGTCATCACTCTTCTCACCTGATGGAACTGTGTGGAAATAAGCAGAGAAATAACAAGGATTAGAAATGGCAAGATCTCTAATGGCCAATCAGTTGCATTATTCACAGGGCAACATTTCAACTGTCTACATTGAACAATGAAGTATAGCTGCAGATTTATAGGCCCATATTTAATATGCTGTGAAGCTATTTTCTACTTGGGAAAGCTTTGCATTTCATTCAGTTTATATTCATTTCGGGCCCCAAAAACTAGCACCAACATTTATTAAACAAGCACCAACACTAATCTAAACTACCACTAAAAATAACAAACTAGTACCAGCACTAACCTAAACTACCACTTAAAGTAACAAACTAGTACCAACACTAATCTAAACTACCACTAAAAGTAATAAACTAGTACCAACACATCTAAACTACCACAAAAAGTAATGAAGTAGTACCAGCACTAATCTAAACTACCACTCAAAGTAATAAACAGGCACCAACACTAATCTAAACTACCACCACCACTAATCTAAACTACCACTAAAAGTAATAAACTAGTACCAGCACTAATCTAAACTACCACTAAAAGTAATAAACTAGTACCAGCACTAATCTAAACTACCACTAAAAGTAACAAACTAGTACCAACACTAATCTACACTACGACAAAAAGTAATAAAGTAGTACCAGCACTAATCTAAACTACCACTCAAAGTAATAGACAAGCACCAACACTAATCTAAACTACCACCACCACTAATCTAAACTACCACTCAAAGTAATAGACAAGCACCAACACTAATCTAAACTACCACCACCACTAATCTAAACTACCACTAAAAGTAATAAACTAGTACCAGCACTAATCTAAACAACCACTAATAATAATAAACTAGTTTCAGCACTAATCTAAACAACCACTAAAAATAATAAACTAGTACCAGCACTAATCTAAACTACCACTAAAAGTAATAAACTAGTACCAGCACTAATCTAAACAGCCACTAAAAATAATAAACTAGTACCAGCACTAATCTAAACGACCACTAAAAGTAATAAACTAGTACCAGCACTAATCTACACTACCATAAAAACAAAAACTACCACAAATACTAATATAAACTACCACCACCACTAATCTAAACTACCACTAAAAGTAATAAACTAGTACCAGCATTAATCTAAACTACCACTAAAAGTAATAAACTAGTACCAGCACTAATCTAAACTACCACTAAAAGTAACAAACTAGTACCAACACTAATCTACACTACCACAAAAAGTAATAGACAAGCACCAACACTAATCTAAACTACCACCACCACTAATCTAAACTACCACTCAAAGTAATAGACAAGCACCAACACTAATCTAAACTACCACCACCACTAATCTAAACTACCACTAAAAGTAATAAACTAGTACCACCACTAATCTAAACTACCACTAAAAGTAATAAACTAGTACCAGCACTAATCTAAACAACCACTAAAAATAATAAACTAGTACCAGCACTAATCTAAACAACCACTAAAAATAATAAACTAGTTCCAGCACTAATCTAAACAACCACTAAAAATAATAAACTAGTACCAGCACTAATCTAAACTACCACTAAAAGTAATAAACTAGTACCAGCACTAATCTAAACAACCACTAAAAATAATAAACTAGTACCAGCACTAATCTAAACTACCACTAAAAATAATAAACTAGTACCAGCACTAATCTAAACGACCACTAAAAGTAATAAACTAGTACCAGCACTAATCTACACTACCATAAAAACAAAAACTACCACAAATACTAATATAAACTATCACCTGCACTAATCTAAACTAGCACCAAAACTAATCTAATCTAGTGCTAACAATAATACTAAACTAGAACGAACACTGGATTTCAACTGGAGTTACAAAGTTAGAACATTAAGGATTGGCTACATCTTTTACCATACAAACATAAATACGTATTGTGTTATATTTTTCAATATAATCTCAAATGGGCTGGCCGTCTGCTGTAACCTCTAACCATGTAAGGATTAAGATGGTACAACTATAAAACATGGACTTTTGTTTGGCAAAAGATCTGTAATAATGGCAGAGCTTTTTTTGTGCAGGACCCTTAAACAAATAACAAATATTTTATATGTGAACTGGAATAAAAGAGTTATCTTTAAACAAGGAAATATGTCAGAAATAATAGGGACCCGCTGCCTATGAACGATAACTAACATAATTTCCAATCCTAATAATTTCATAATCCCTTAATATATGCAGTTTCGTGTTGAACTCTAAAAATAGGGGGTGTTTCCCTCACAGAAATAGCAGTGAATAATGATAATATGAGCTGTGCTGTAAATATGCCTAAGAAGATAACATATGCTGCCCCCGCAGAGACATTTTTAGATGCTTGACTCATTCACATAAAGTACATTTTCAGTCCACTTTTTTCATGTTAACGTTGGTAACATTCTACAGGATGAAACACTTTGTGTTTATTGATGATAACCCCATGTACTGATAATTAATTGAACCAATATGTAGCATTATTACACCGAGAGGGAATGAGGCAAGAATGTTTGTCATAGGAGGGATGTGTAACCTAGAAGCGCTCCCTGGAGTATATGCTACATGTCAAAGCCGTATAGAGATTCAATTTTTAATGATCTATCCTTTATTCAACAGGATCATTGTAAGGGCAATATGGGGAATGAGACTAAGTAACGCTTTAGTAACACATTCAGAATCCTACTTTCGTGAACATAGTAGAGGAAAATGAGACTTGTAAAAATGCGCCCCATTGGGCTTTAATAAGAAACAGATACAAAAACAATAGGATTCTTGTTGGAAGAAAACAGCAAGGCTGTATCCAGAAGGATATGTTTATTGATGAAAAAGACTCGTAGGGTTAGAATTTCTAAATGCTGATGATGGGTACCAAACGCAGTTTTGCCTAGGATTGGGGTCGATTGCTCAATCAAACATAGATTTTCAAAGCAATCAACCAGTAAGAATGCTTCTTCGTTGCTTACATAACTCCTTTTCACACCAGAAGCATTGTATTTTGGGCACTTCTGCTTCTCCTGACACTGAAGAGGTTCATTTCTATGTTAGAGAAAGGAGCCCTGTATTGGTGTTATGTGAATGGCAAAGCCTTGCAATGATACAGGTTGACTTGAGTGATAGAATGGTAATGGGGTAATTTGTGTGTAAAGACTGTATGGCATATGCAATACCTTCATTTACATTGTTACTGACGCTCAGGAGCCAATGGGTTAAACATAATTGAGAAAAATAAGCTGTGAAATAGTCTAATTTTAGTGACCATTCATCAAACACAAACATTGACTTGAATATTAGCTATGCCCAAAAGTGCTGAGTTTATAACAATGTCAGTGTAAAGATTGCACATCACTTGTTCATTGTATAAAAACAATGCCTTTATTTTCAGTGAGTAATTGGCTTAGGGCCCTCTAGCAAGCCAGGCGTTATCAGCCTTTGTAGAAGATGCTATCTGATGTGTCTGGATGTCTTTGTTTCCAAATTGGGTGAGCAAAGCCAGTGATTCAGAAATGAGAAACACTCTCACAAAGACAGAACAGAAATTGTAAGCAATATTCTTGTTTTCAATGCCAGTGGAGTCACATTTTTCCTTCTGCTTTTGCTTTACTGCTTTGCTTTGCATTTGTTTTGAATGACTAAAACACTGACTCATGGCTGTAACATTACCGAGCTGGACATATTTTTAACTCCAAAAATTAAAAACATGCATGGAACGCCTATAACCTCATGAGCGCTGCCAGGGTCTGCAAGATATAACACTGAAAAGGTGTAAAATGTCTAAAAAGAACATATCCCATTATTAGAATTCATCGCTGGCAAAGTTCAAGGATCAAAAAGAGTGAGGATTTGGTGGATGTCGGTGAAAAAGTTACATTGTAATGGAATAAATGTGAAAAGGCTTAATTGAAGGTTGTGGGGACATTTGTACTGTAGTAAGTTAGATTGACTTCCCATGAGTTACACTCACTTTTCAAAGTGAGTCCTAAATATGTCTTTTGTGATATTATCTATTCATAGGTTAAAACAGATGTGTTGATTCCTTGAGGCAAAGATTCTTAGGCTGCGTCCATACAGCCTTCGCCGCGCGTGACATCACCCGCGGGAAGCGGTGCATTTTCAGGACATGGTAAACGCGCCATTGGGGGGTGTGTCTAGGGGCATGTCTGTGATGTCACAGAGCTGGTTCGACCTCATTGGGCGAACCGCTCACGTGACCTGCTCGTCGCGCCGAGAAATCAATATCAACTGATTCCTCGCGCGCCGCACACCTCCCTCCTGCTGGACACCGCCTTACGGGTAGATCCTCAGAAATTAGCTAAATAAGGGCAAATAACGTTACCTTACCTAATTAGGTAATGGACTATTTTTCCTTCATCTAACAGGGATTCTCAAAGCTAATCATATGCATAAATAAGCTCAGTTAGCAGAACCACCATCCTTATGTTAGCTGTAGAAACAGGGATGAGTATAGTGCTGAGATTCGTTCTTCAAAACACTGTGCATGCGCATTGGTCAAACTTTAAGGCGCTTTATTAAGGCAGCGCTATTAACTAGAGATGGGGGAACCAGTCCAAAGCCGTTTCACGTTTTTCCCCCCCAAATTTACCATTCAAAAGCCGTTCCGCGGTGTTACAGTTTCAATCCGCATGGATTAATCCAAAACCACCATTGGATACAACCCACGGTGGATTTTTTTAACAATCCATCAGCGGATTCTGCACTCTGCTGACGGATTTTAAGAATCCCATCTGCGGATTCAGCAATTGGATTGGATTCTTAAAATTTGTCAGCGGGTTGCAGAATTCGCAGATGGATTGTCGGTGTTAAAAAAAAAAAAAAAAAAAAAAATCCGCAAAAGGCGAATCGCCATTCTTGAGACAGATCCGCTGAAATCCGCGTGCCAAAGGAAGCGCCGATCCGCAGCGGATCCAAATTCGCCCATCTCTACTATTGACAGAGAGATGTTCATGTGCGTTACCAAAGCTAATGCAAATCTTGTAATAATATTGGGAAATTTATCATTTTTATACTTATTATATTTTTCACTTAATTATATGGTATGTAATGTTCCACTATTATTATTATTGTACCAATATTAATTGTTAAGGTATGTATAGATGTAGATTATTGCACACCCGTACGTAATACAGTCATTATTACATTATGTACCATATTAGTTCACACAAACATATCACTTTAATCACTAAAAAACATAATATACAGAAACATAATATACCATATTATGTGCATATGAGTAAGCCTAAGATCCATTAAAATGTAAGGATCCGCTACTTGTAAGGGAAATGATAGGACATCGTAGCGCTAATCACCTTTGGATACACGGCACGGATATGGATACGTTAAATTGGGATAACGGAATGATAAAAAATTAGCAATCTGCTGAGGACCTACCCCTTAGTCACGGGGGGAAAAGTGGTGGTATTAAGTCTCAGTCATATGTGCTAAAAGCTTAATTCCTTTACATAGTCGAAAGGTTGAGAGGGACTTGGTGGAATTCATGACCCGACAAATTAAATGAACTGCACCTACCTGAATAACCCCCAAAATGCTTTATAACAAAATAGCCCCTACATTAAGTAAATTAGTAGCAAGGCATTTCAGGTGCTGCAAGCGCTGGAGGTGCAAGAATAGTACATAGGGGAACAAAGTCAAATGTAAATGTTAACTGGCTTCTAAATGGTCTCTCTGGAAAGCAAAGTTGGAGAGGCACAAGGTAAGTCACGTAGAACTGAGATTGTATTACATTTAATAAAATAAAGATCAACTAAACTGGCACTCCAGTGTGCAAAATAACACTGCAATCACCAGCGTAAATACCCTAAAATGATGACCCTGTGGGGATATTCATTGGTGCTCAAAACGAGGTGGTTACTAAGAAACAAAAAACATTGAATCTTCAATGTCTATAACCTCGCCAGGTAAGACACTGGGAGGATTCACCACCGAGGGTAAAACTTTTTAGTAAGAAACACACACACCAAAAATATGCAAAAGATGTCTTTTATTGAGCCAACTTTTCGGCTTTATCAAGGCACCAGAGGGTAGCTGAAAAGTTGGGCCAGTAAAAGACAATTTTTGGACATTTTTAGTGTGCTTATCCCTTTGTTATTTTGGTACAGTACCTTATAGGTTCTCTGATGGCAGCGCCCTCTCCAGTAATCCTGTCTATACTATTTACATGTGTGCTCCAACCCCTTCACATCAGTCCCTGCTTCAGCACAGGTGGCTCAATCAGAGGCTCAGGCTTCGTGGAAGACTGAACCTCTGATTGAGCCACTTGTGCTGCAGCTGGGATATCTTTAAAACCTGTCCTGTTAGGGGGGTTCGCGGACGGGAGTTCAGCAGCCCACGTCTATTGAATAAGAGAGAACGCATGCATATCATGAAGAGTAAAATAATCACCCCCCAGTGTTTCTTACGATGCGTTTTGTGAGTAGGCAGGTTTTCATGATCAGCAGGAGGCAACGGTCCGATAATGCATTCATCAAGGAAATTACATATAAAACCATGCTAATCTGGCACAACATTTCCATGACCACTTGTCCCAACTGACAAATATAAGCAGCCATCTGTTTTGTAAAGCAAATAACCTCATGTTAAAGTCCCCTTTTCATGGATCATGAACATTTGAAAAAAGAGTATTTGTGTATGTCTTTCCTTCGACCTCTAATTAATCTTAACTATCCCGACCACCAGATAATGGTATAAAATAATATTGTAGAGGCTCAGATGGTATGTTTGGTGTACGTCCAACGCATGATTTCATGTGTAAGGACACACACAGCGGGGACATCAGCAAGAGTTACATTTCATTATTTTACTAAATTACTTTTTATAAGAAACTTGGTACAAATAGATCCTATTATTGCAACACAATATTTTAATAAGAATTAACTTAACGTATTGCAGGCAAGTAATCCTGAAGATATAAGGCACAAATGTCCCCTCACTCAGCATGTGTTTGTGCTTAGAAGGGATACGTGTAACTACTTTAAGCAGCAAAGTATTTTATACACAGATACACTGTTGTAGAGGTGACCCACAATTGAACAAACGTTATGACCACTCTCCACCCTATGTAATATCCCCCTTAATGGAATCAGCAGTCAGACTGGGCCATATTCCAACCTGAGCTACACTCCATCCTACAATGAGCAGCCGCTTTAGCATCTGTAGACTGCCTGCCTGTAGACTGTAAACTCTCAGGCAGGACCCTCATTACCTCTCTGTACCTGTCTGTGTGTGTTTGTCCTCACCTGTATGTAACTGTACTGTATATAATATACATTACTCTGTAACCCCATTGTACTGCGCTGCGGGATATTGTGGCACTTTACAAATAAACGATGATAATAATAATATCCAACACAAAGTATCCCTGTTACATCATTTAAACCCCTGCATGACTTCCACTCTCCCAGCTGCCCTGCTCAGTGTATTTGGGCAGTGCAGGACGGCACCTCTGACACCCTAATGTGAACGGACAAAATGAAGATGGTTAATAAGGCGATGGGTATGAAGAGGCCGCAGAGGTTAAAGTTGTACACACTTCAATTAGTGGAGGGCGAAAGCAGCACTGTAGTTATAATTCCACACGAGTTTGTGGCTTTCTGATAGAGTTGAAATACGTTAATCTTGCAAGATTGTGAGTTTAATACGGTCACTGACACTTTATGAGATCAAGTGCTTGATCTATGTCCGCCTATTGGCTTGGCCTAAGGCTGAGATTATAGAGGGGGCGATGGCGCTGGCGTGCACGATGTGAACAACAGTCCGATTCCCTATGAGGCCACCCATAGTGCATGCCACCGCCCTAGCGATGCAGAGTGACCACGTCACGTGAACGGTTCAGCCAAAGAGGGCGAACCGGCCTGGTGACGCCTTCGACACGCCTCCCCAATTGCTGGAAGCTGAGTTCACCCATCGCTCGGGCGAGAAAAGCGTGCGACGCCCTGCACTCGCACACGCACCCTCTATTATCTCAGCCTAAGAATAATACCTCGTTACTCCTATTTGAGGCAGTGGCGTAAGTACAAGCTTTTGCTACCCTGCACAAAAATGTAAATGGCCCCCCAAATAAAAAAATGTGAACTAAATCTACAGGTTCCACGGAGTCCCGTGTTGGTGGCCTTGCGAGCCCCCCACTTTCTTTCTCTTACACTGCCCCCTCTCACACACCTTCTCGCTCTCTCACCCCCTCTATTTCTCACGCCCCCTCATCCTCTCCCTCCCTCCTCTCACTCTAACACTCTCTCTCTTACCTCCTCGTCTCTCACTGTCTCCCCTTTTCCACTCTCACTCCATCCTCTCTCACTCTCTCCCACCCGCCTCTCTAATTCTCTCACTCTCCCCCTTCCTCTCTCACTCTATCCCACTCACTCAATTCCCCCTCATCCCTACTCACAGGTCCTATGAAAACTATTTAGTTAAGGATGGACATAATAAGACAAAATGTTCTTCACTTTGTACATGACCAGGGAATCTCTGTAGAAACAAAAGCTCATGTAAAGCCAAATGTATTTTCAATGTTGTAGTCTGCAAATAACCTATTGTTCACCTAAAATCCCCTAATCAAAGTGCCTGGATAAAATTAAACAAGGGCCCTTATTGATGTAGAATACTATTTTGTTCCCTTTAGGGTGATACATTGGGATATTTTGTACTTCTTTGTCCATCATTTTTTTAAATAACTATAATAAAGATAAGAGAGGAATTCCCTTTATAAAAAGAAGTATTTTATCCACTATAATAGTGAAACTGCTGCCTCGAAATGAAGGGAAGGTGGTCATAGTCCATATCTCCAGCACTATGGAACCGGGACCCTTTAGTGTGGAAACAGTTAATATTAATACAAAACAGTCTACGGCGGTAACTGAAAGGCCCATGAAATTTAATTAGAGTTTAAACTGGCTGTGCATGACAACCTATTGCAGATGCAATGCCCTAGATCATGACACAGCCGATTAAGAAATTATAACTTAATCAAGATACTTCAAAAAAGCACCGCAAGAGAATGTCAAACGGCCACAAAAATCTGGTTTACTAATCTATATTTAATTATCACGGAGCGCACAAATTATTCATGGGGGTTTGAAATGCTTCCCATGGTGACTTGCCCGAAAAAAGAAATCCTCATGCAAATCGGGAATGTTTCACTTTTTTCCTGGTACAATAATTTAAAAAAGGACCACATCTAATGTGCAGGTACATTTGAAACACAACCCATCAGAAAACAACTAGATGACTATGCGACAGGATTATCTGCTCTATGACATAGGTGCATGATGTGTGTTTTTTTCAAATTAAATCAATGAATAAATAAACTTAAAATCGACATAAATCTATGGAGGGCTCTCTGTCTCTTGGTGAGTTTTGGGTTGCGGAGAAGATTGGGGGAAGAGGAGCAAGTTGTTTTCAAAACCTTTTTGGAGTCTAGAATTAAACTTGAAGTCTCCACCAGACCTGAATCCACCAAATATATTCCTGTATGATCATCTATGTCAGAGTCTTCCTAGACATCCTGCTCCCTGCCACATTTCCTTTCTCTGTCCACCGGGTGTGCTGCTGTTTTCTGTCTGCTCTGGGGTTCCTCTGTTTGTCTGTCTCCTTGTTGCTTCTGTCCTCTGTCCTTATAGTTTCCTGTTCCTCCCCTGCCTTGGTTTTGTGTGTTCAGACTCCCTCTGCCCTGATCTGTTTATGTTCCTGTTCTGAGTCCTGTTCATATTAAAAGCCCTTTCTATTGAACTAGATTGCCCCAGTCTGTTTCCTGCTATCAAGTCCCAGTCCTGTTCCTGCTCCCTAGTCTCAGTCCCTGCTCCCTAGTCTCAGTTCCTGCTCCCCTGCCCTGCTCCTGCCTTCCTGTTGCCGACCCTGCCTGTGACCACGACAATCCTGCTTGCTGCCTGCCACCGAACCCTGCTTGTGGCCACAACTATCCTTGCCTGCTCCCCGCTGTTCCGGCCACCGAGATCCTACCCGCTCCAGGAGTCTCCCCTTGACAATCTATATATTAGGCGGCCTCCTTATTCCATTCAAAGCTGAATCTTGCAGGAGTTTCATTTAGACCTGTCCTGAGGAAGAGCTATTATGGTCAACCTGCTTCTTCCACTTTCTCTTGGGAAATCGGGTTCTGTCCCAGACAGTTAGTAGTGTCAATACTCAAAATCCCACTTCCTCCAGGTATGGTCGTAGCTATCATATGTCACTTAAGGCTTCCTTGTAACCAAACCCCCCCCTTAAATGTGTCCCATATATTCTGGGACTTCTGAAGTGTAGAGATTAGTCCCACACAATTGGCTATTGGACCTGCAGCAAACTTGTTTGCAATTAAGTATTTTATTCCCTCCCCCCTGAGTACTGCTTGTGCTGTTTGACTTTTACAAAGGGACAAAGGGGTTCAACATTTGTCACACTCATGTGTTTAAGGTGCTGGCCTAAGAAGTGGAAGGCTACTGCTTTAGACCTGGTACATGCTTCTTAGAATATTACAGTAAACGCACTTAGTGACAAGTGTTCATTGTATCTACATAAAACTACTATTTACAGCACTGTACATTATTGTATATCAGAAGAAATTATTATTATTATTAATATGAAGAGTATGAGATCCACATTGTAATGTCTGCCTAATGAAATATAAGCATAAAAAAAAGGACGAAAAAGAGGGGTGGGAGCCCTGTTCAGCTCTTTATTAGCATACTGAAGGGGAGAGGGGGGGGGGGTCCCTGCTCAGCTCTTTATTAGCATACTGAAGGGGAGAGGGGGGGGGTCCCTGCTCAACTCTTTATTAGCGTACTGAAGGGGGGGGAGGTCCCTGCTCAGCTCTTTATTAGCGTGCTGATGGGGTGGGGGTGGAGGGGGGGAGCTGAAATAACGTGGTTCAACTCAGAAGGGGTCCCCTGGATCAAATTATGTAAAACAAAGTAATTAAAGAAAACTGTATAGGTGGATGTGCTGCTTTTAGGTGCTCGGCTTCCTCAGAAGACACAAAGTAAACCTATTCTGCTGGCAGTACTGCATATAGCAGAATATATAGACACAAAGAACCCATGCCAATAACATTTCCCAATTCAAATTTTGGTTGCACTGCATATGTTCATTGGAAAATATTTTAACATGACCGTTCTTCTAGTTCTTAGTTTAATTGTTACATTAACTTCATAGTAATTAAGGCTGCCAAACAAACAATACATCTAAAAGCTGATATCGTTGTGTACCCATGAAAAGTCAGCATTGAGTTCTAAGAAATCCCTAAGGAGTGGTTAGCAGTGCATTACTTAGTAATGCAGTGACATCATTTACTGTAGTCATGGGACTGAGTTTGGTTCCATCATCTACATTAGCTCTATGTGATGTATGCATGTATATTTGTATTCATGTAACACAACAATGTATGTAGTGCTGTACCAAAGAGACCAAAGGGAATGCTCAGATCCGGCTTGACATTTAACGGGGTTTGGTGCCAGGGGTGGAGCGTGGGGCCTCTTATCCTCTCCGGCATTTCCTCCTGCTCTTCATCTCAGCGGCGTCATGTGATGTTGTGACGTCACATTGCTATGGCAACGTGACGCCGCGATGTTGCAGAGATGAGGAGATGCCAGATAGAAGGTAAGAGAGTTACAGAGCCCCCCCATGCTCTCCACTGGCAGTTAAATCAGTTTAATTGTTGTGAGGAAGAGCGCAGGGCCTCTGTAACCGTGGGGGGCTCGGAGCGACTGCGCCGACAGTACTGCCATCACGCCGGCACTGGACATGTTCATATAATTTAGTCCAACAAACAGAAAATCACACAATATGAAAGGAAATTCCTGCCCTGTTAGATGACTTCCATACAGCATGCGAAGGAGTAAGTGCCATAGATGGCAGTGCCTGACCACCATGGTTGGTAAATGGGACTGTAGGTGTGGGGCAGTAGCCATGAGTCCAGGCTAATGCTTCATTCAGACGGTGCGTTTTTAGGAGTTAGGAATGTGAGGGAGTTAAACGGGTAAGGGACAGTGAGGGAAACATTTTTATAGAGAGAGAGCTGTAGAGATGAAAGGGGTGGAAAGGAGACAGTTATGAGCAGAGGGCAGGAGATGAGTGGGGGCATAGCGAGAGATCAAAGCGGATATGTCGAGAGGAGCAGATGATTAAAGTACCTTGAAGGTAAGAAGGAGAACTCTGGAAGAGAGATGTGCAAAACTGTCCAAAATGCGATCATGAAATTAAAACAAAATCTGATTCCCTGCTAAATATTTTACTAAGCCTTAAAGCATTTAATTTCCCCCCTCCCCCCTTTAATATGTGCATCAATGCAATCCACACAATGATAAGTAATTAGTTAAGTTGCAGATCGATCTGTTCTCCTGTGATTAATCGGCGAAGATTCAGCTCGGGGGTTCACTAAGTGGCTGTCAGTGCAGCAGAAGAGGACCAAAGATGCAAAGTTCTGTGGGGAAGATCATGTGACCAGGCAGTCACTAGATACAATTGGTGCACTGCTAGAGAGAGGGCAGGGCTCAAAAAGGGGTGTGCCAGAGCCTGTTTCAGAAGAGGAATTGGATGTCACTTTGTAAATGGTTGGTATAGAAACAAAAAATGCTTGTTACATTATAATACATAAAAATGTAATTCAGAGAGACCTGAACTAGGTTGCAATAATCCACATGGGAGAGGATAAGGGTGTTCATTTCAGATTTAGCATTAGATTGAGAGAAGAAAGGGCGGATGTTGGCAATGTTACGGAGGAAAAAGTGACTAGTTTTAGCCAGAGCATGAATGTGAATGTGACTGGAGAGGGAGGAGTCAAATGTCACATTTAGGCAACATGCTTTGGTGACAGAATAGATGATTATTCCATTTACTGTCATGGAAAAATTGGATATTGGGTCAGAAGAAATTTGGAGGTGCTCAGTTGTGATCTTGGGGAAACAATGTAATCTGAACCTCAGTTTACCCATCTTCTGCTATTTGTGTCTGACTTGCAGACTAAAGAGCCAGGAATGACCTGCCAGGGCATCTCCCCAGAGATAACTTCATCACTGAAATGTAACTTTGAAGTGTGCACCGTGGAACTGATCCACACAGTACAAATATACAATCCTGTATTGAAGCACACTGCAGTTTGTGGATACTGAAAATACAATCTGACGAGGTTCCCCATCATGTAAAGTAAAGCCCCCTCCAATCCTACACTGCATTGTGAACTTTGTCTGCTGTGACTGGTTACATAGTTAGACACATATAATTGTTACCCAGTTTCAATAGAGCTTTTGGGATTACTTATTAGCAATAAAAAAAAAATACCTTTATTTACTGGCAGAAACCCCCCAGAAAATATAACAAATATATTCTAATGATACACACTATTCACACAGATAATAGAAATGACTAGTGGCAGCTGCTTGTATCATATCCTGCCACAGTTGGAAAGAAAACCCTATATACAGCTCTGAGCGAAGAGCTGTAACTATTTTCAGATTTCCATTCAAGTGCAAGCATATATTAACACTCAGGCAGACTATACAACCATTGCAATTTGCAAATAAAAATGGGTTATGTTACTATACAGTCTGACAAGACGATACACATCCCAAGACCTGCCACAGAACAGAAAAAAAAAGTGCTGGTTCTCAGAAACGTGACAATCTTTTTTTCATGAGTTAAACGTTACCCTTTTCACCAAATCCCTTTGATTTTTACAACCAACAGCAAAAGGCAGATGTGCCACGTGACTGTTCAGTGTCGAACGCCGTCGGCATTCACCAAGGCGCCATTCCTAAATCAAACATGCAGTAAAAGCTGGGCGCATTCCCTTAGAGGGAATGCAAGACGGCAACACACGTAAATAGTTGTGCCAAAGTTCATTTTAATGAAGTGTACGCAGCACCGTCCAGAGAAGGGCAAAAAGAAATGTTAGTGCTTATCTCAACATTTGGTTTTGCACTTTCCCGCACTTTGATCTGTTGCATTTTAGAAGAGGTTGGCATGCCTTTGTGGTTTTTCCTATAAAGAGGGACAAACCCCTCTTGGTCAAACTGATCACGATAGACAGAATATCTACCAAACAAGTAGGAAATAACCAGTATGACAAATTTGATCGAAAACGGGAGACGATTATAAACTCTTTTCCCCAGCCAGAACAGAATAAATTCAGATGACACCCAAGATAAGATGGTAAACTAAGCCGGACGGAAAATCGGATAAAGGAAATATAAAATAAGGAGAACGTCCTGCATCACAACATGACAGAACAGAGTAAAAACGAAGAGCCTAGTCTAAACAAATATGATAACTAAAAGAAAGAACGGGAGTCACAAACAAGCTACGGTACACGGTTTTAAGTTAAATGGTCGAGATATTAGATCAAGATCAGTTATACGTTCGGAAAAAAAACTGGGTATAGCAAATATGTATTGAACTATGTAATATTATACGATAACCTATGTACATGTAAATACAATATACTACAATTTAATATTTTGAAATGTATCTGTAAACACCCTAATATAAAGATACTTAAAAAAAAATAATAAAAGAGGGACAAAGCTTTTAAAGGCTTAGGATGCCGACCTTTGCCCCCTGTACCAGTGTTATCCCCTGAAATAATTAGACGGACATCCTGTCGTTTATTGCTATTAAGAGGTCACAGCTTTGTTTCCAGTTTACATACATCTATCCTAAAGACTGCCGACCCGCCCCAAACTATAGATGCACCAAGCCCGATTGTTAAGCATGCCTGTGGGTCGCGTTCGCTCCACACTCCCCACCCTCGGCTGCTTTAAATAACAGTAAAATCAAACAAACCTGTGGTTGCTAAGTTCCAGCCGTACAGCTGGTCACTGCGTCAACCAAAAAATCATTAAATAATATATATATCATTTGAAAGACAAGAACTATAACTAATCGTAAAAATAAATATCAATACACAAAATTAAAAAAAACAATAACAGAAAAGGTGAAAAGAATTAATCACAGAAGGAGGCAGATGAATGGCCCTTTGAGATGCACACACACACCTTTACTATTTTTGAGTTACTTTATATTCATGTTAGTATAAATCAGCATAAGATAGTAAGAAAGAAGCACTCTCGTCAACTAAACGGATTTGGGAATTTATGGTTTCAAGGCAAAACAAACGTTGTAAATCAAGAAAACAAATGCATACATATGTCTCCTTCAAGGTGTATTCTCACAGCTGTGAAACATAACATATGTGTTTAAGGGCCCTCTGTCAAAACAATCAAACCTATATGTTACAGCAAGTGGATCGCTGATTAACAGGAAAGAAGTGGAATCAGAGTATACGATAAAGAGATGCATATATACTCTTCATAATATCTCTTCTGGTTCCCCATGACCCGAACAGGTCTAACTAGTTGAGTTTTTTTTTATTTCAGACATGTACAAATACGAGCTCAGCTAAAATTACCTTTAATATTAAGAAAAGATCTATGTGGAGCTTTAACGAGTCTAGGTACATTTCAAATTACCCGTCCCTATAAAAATGTAAAGCATGGACGCTCAAGTCCAGTCCTCAAGAACCCCCCACAGGTTTTAAGGATATCCCAGCTCCAGCAGAAGGTGGCTCAATCAGTGGCTCAGTCTTTGACTGAGCCACCTGTGCTGATCCAGGGATATCCTGAAAACCTGACCTGTTGGGGGTTCTCGAGGACTGGGGTTGAGCCTGTAAGAAACAAAAAGGTTGTATCGGTATGTGATCAGCATTGTGGTGTTGTGTACACTATTTGCAGATGTAGAAAGGCTGTGTTTATGCGAGCATAGGAGAAAAACCTGACTGCACACATTCTACAGTATCAACAAACAGAAATGTCTTCCACCTTCCAGCTCGTGTAATTGTGCCACTTTTATATACAATCGGCGATTTGACCCAGATGTATAACTGGTTAATGAAGCCTTCGTTAGGAACAATGTTTGGAAGACATGTGCCGGCTATTTCCCATATGTTTTGGTAATTGGAGTGTGACGGGGTTAAGTGCAGGCCAGGGTTTGAAGGACTTAGAAAGGCGGGACACTTATCTCCTGTGGTGTCCATCTGTTTACCTCCCAAACTGATTCACAAAATAATGTTGGTGCAGGATAAATGTTCAAAAACAGATATCAAATAACAGTATTATATCATCTGAAGTGTATAAAATGTGCTTATTCACAGATACAATTCGCAAGATCTAAACAGGGATTTCCTGTAATTAGCATGCTAAGCTTAAGGGTAAATATGTCCTAACACAAGCAAATATGTTACTGATGTCTCAGCCGTTTCTGAAAAGGGTCAGATATCTTTGGTATGTTTTAAGCAATGTAGAGTATAGGGGTACTGAATTCTGATGGCAGAAGTAATATATAACACCACTCGTTCCTCTGAACGCCTCTGGAGGAAATCTCACACTCTCACAGACTTCCTCCACTACAAGTTTATGCTACCCTGTTTCAACTCTGCCGTCTCTCTCAAGCTAAACAACCCTACTTTTCTTCACTAATTAACACGCACAAATCTAACCCACACCAACTCTTCTGTCTTTGACTCTCTACTCTCTAGCTGCCTCTTCTTCTTCCTCCATCTCACCTCAGGACTTTGCTGACTATTTTAAGGAAAAGGTGGAATCCATACGTCAGAACATCCCCTCTGTTTCCTCCTCTCATCCTACACCACTAAACTCTCCTCCTGCCTTCCTTGACTCTTTTTCCACTGTCTCAAAGGAGGATGTATCACTGGTGATCTCCTCTTCTCCCTCTACCACTTGCCCTCTTGACCCCATTCCCTCCCATCTCCTCTTGCTCCTACTATAACCCCTACGCTCACACACATTTTTAACTCCACCCTCTACTCTAGTACCTTTCCCTCCTCCTTCAAGCATGCAACAGTTATACAATTACTCAGAAACAGCAAGCTTGACCCTACCTGTCTTTCTAACTATCGATCTGTCTCCCTCCTGCCTTTTGCCTCTAAACTCCTTGAACGTCTTGTATTCTCTTGCTTACTCCATTTTCTCAACACCCATCTCTCCTAGACCCTCAACAATCTGGCTTCCGCACTGCTCACGCGACTGAAACAGCCCTCACTAAAAGAACTAATGCCCTCCATGCTGCCAAAGACAGAGGTCATTACACTCTGCTCATATTACTCGATCTCTCTGCAGAATTTGATACCGTGGACCACCCTCCTCTCCTCCTTCACATTCTCCATACTCTTGGTATTCATAACAAAGCTCTATCCTGGATCTCCTCTTACCTCTCCCATCATACTTTCAGTGTCTCTTTTGCTAATACCTCCTCCTCTATTGATCTCTCTGTGGGGGTACCCCAGGGCTCTGTCCTGGGACCTCTTCTCTTTTCTCTGTACACACTTTCTCTAGGTGACCTAATCACATCTCTTGCATTTAAATATCACCTCTATGCTGATGACACACATTTACTTTTCAACCCCAGACCTTACACCTGCTGTACAGACCAAAGTTTCTGAATGTCTCTCTGCGATATCATCCGGGATGGCCCTCCGCCGACTTAAACTAAACATGGCAAAAACGGAGCTCCTCATACTTCCTCCCAAGCCTGGCCCTACTACCTCCTTCCACATTACTGTTGGAAGTACTATCATTCACCCAGTAGCCCAAGCACGCTGCCTAGGGGTCACACTCGACTCCATTCTCCTCTCACATTCAAAACATTTCTAAAACCTGTTGCTTTTTCCTCCGCAATATTACAAAGACACACCCTTTCCTCTGTTGCTCGACTGCTAAAACTCTGACTCAGGCCCTCATTCTTTCCCGTCTCGATTACTGTAAACTCCTGCTGTCTGGCCTTCCTGCTTCTCACCTGTCTCCCCTACAATCTATCCTAAATGCTGCTGCAGAATCACTCTACTCTTTCCGAAATCTGTCTCAGCGTCTCCCCTGCTGAAATCTCTCCTGGCTTCCTATCAAATCTCACACTTGTTGCCCTTATACCCCCAACCTAAGTGAGATTGGGGGGAGTCTGCTTCTCTGGCTATTCCATTTAGGTGTAGAGCTGTACCTGGGTGGCAACAGGAGGGCTGAGTGCTCCGCGGTGTTGTGGGGAGAACAGGCAGGACAGGTTTTCAGGGTACCTTAGTTCTTGGGTGCAGCGCCTCCAGTCAGCATGGATCCTCTGGAAAGCAGCAGGATGGCCCAGACCAACACCTTTCTTTCTGCAGCCAGACATTGAAACACACTTCTTATGGTTCAATGGTATTTATTGCCGTTAGATCAGATGTACAAAGCAGGGGCATTCTTCTCCTAGCTTCCCCTAATGAATGTGCACTGATTAGGGCTTGAGGCCCAGACCAGGCCTTCAGGACTCCTCCTCTGCCTCCTAGTGAGACAGAGGGTAGCTGTATTCACTCCGCAGGGGGAGGAAAGAGAGACACCCACTTTAGCAAAGTGCCAATATATATAGCCTTGAGTTTGTGTTTGTAACCTTGCCCCTTAACAGAGCAGGTTGAATACTGATGGGTCATCACATCCAATATGTGACCCAATCAGTATCCTTGCCTCAGGCTGACACTTTCTGGCTGTTGCTATGGCCTGCCCTTGGATACCTACAAATGTATCCAAAGCTGCAAAAAGCATACAGAGCCTTAGAGAAGGAATTAACCCATCCACTGCCTGCACCTAACAGGTCTTACACTGGTAGGGCCCAGAAAAAGGCATAGTGACTGGGAGGCTATGCTACACACTCAATTCTCCTCACTTTTAAAGCTTTACCCTCTTCTGCTCCTCCTTACATCTCAGCCCTAATTTCTCGCTATGCACCATCCCGACTCTTGTGTTCTGCTCAAGGATGTCTTCTCTCTACCCGCTTTGTATCTAAAGTTCTCTCCCACCTTAAACCTCTCACTGACTGCCCCACGCCTCTGGAATGCCCTTCCCCTCAATACCCGACTAGCACTCTTTCTACCCACCTTTAAGACCCACCTTAAGACACACTTGCTTAAAGAAGCATATGAGTAGCCCCATGGCTATTAATAGACACATGATACATAAAGCTTGGCTCCCTGCAGACACACTTACCAGAACGCCCTCCTACTGCCTCTGTACGTTCTTCCTACCAACCAATTAGATTGTAAGCTCCTCGGAGCAGGGACTCATCTTCCGAAATGTTACTTTTATGTCTGAAGCACTTATTCCCATGATCTGTTATTTGTATTATTTGTTATTTATATGATTGTCACGTGTATTACTGCTGTGAAGCGCTATGTACATTAATTGCGCGATATAAATAAAGGCATACATACATACATACATACATACATTAGGGGACATAAAACATAACCCTTAACCGTTTCATCTCGTGTTGATTTGTAATGCGTGTAATAACTGATTAAAGTACTGAGACCCCTATTTGATTTGTAAATTAAATTAAAAACCATGTAATGAGTACGTAAGAACACTGAACAAAAGTTTGGATCAGAACTATTAATGGTAAGAAAAAAACATGAATGAGGACCCATTTAAGATCAAGAAATGAACTCCCATATTAAATGTGCAGTGAGAAGCAGGTTACAGCAGCAATACTATATTCCTCTCCTGTGTTTCCCCCCTACTCTTATTTGTATATGTAAAGTATGTGACAATGTATAATTCTACATTTTTTACCTAAGATGGCAATCATTTGGTGCTCCTGGTTTAAAGCTGTAAAAATCCTGATTGTGTGCCTTACATAATGGCCGCCTTATGACTTTGTGCTGCAGTCTGTGAAATGCTGCAGCTGATATATAACATTATATTACAAAGTGTAACACATTATTGTTACAGCTTTCGTAGCGACAGATGTTTGTGATACTTTGTTGTCAAAGGGCAGATCTAAAAAAAAAAGTGTGAGCCTGTTTCAAAAGAGAAAGTGGATATGAGTTTCTAATTGGTTGCTGTAGCAACCAAAGGATGATCAGTACATTAAAAAAAAATCATTAAAAAGTGCACTAGGGGAATGCGCATGCGCGGCTGGCTGATGATGGACGCTTAGTCACTCAGCTCCACCAACCGCCGGCATAATAAAGACAATAAATAAGTCTAAAACCGACGTCGGTAAAAAGCAAACGGGCAGTATCTGCACATTAACACACCCCGGATCGGCAAATCAGCACTAGACCCGGATGGCGGCAACGAGGCAGAAAGCCCGACGCAAGTCGGATGTCAGGGCCTACTTCTCCGGACAAGGCAAGGCGGGGGCCGTGGAGCTGTCGGCGGTGTCGGATTCCGATTCCACCCAGGATGCCGAGGGATCAAGAGCAGCGACAGAACAATCCAAAATCATTAAAAAGGAAATTTCCAGGCTCCTGGTGGATCTGAAATCTTTTTTCAGGGGGGAGGTGGAGGGGCTCCGGCATGATCTAATGCAGATTGGGACCAGAACCAACGACCTGGAGGAGCGCATGGAAGCTAGCGCGAATACACAGCAGGAAACAAACTCCCGTATACAGGCCCTAGAACAACGGGTGATGGAGTTGGAGGCCCGCCAGGAAGACGGCGAAAATAGGGATAGGAGGAACAATTTGCGAGTCAGGGGGATCCCGGAGGAGATCTTAGACCCGGAGGCACTGCTGACACGCTGGATGGCCTCCATCCTGCCGGATAAGCCAGAAGCTGACTTCAGGATGGACAGGTGCCATAGAGCCCTGCACTATAGGCCACTGGCCTCAAATCCCCCTAGGGACGTGATCCTCCGCCTCCACTATTTCTCCATAAAGGAGGAGGTGGGAAGGATAGCCCGGGCAACCCCCCATATCACCTTTGAAGGGATCACCCTCACGGTATACCAGGACCTGTCTCCCCTCACTCTGGCCCGACGAAGAGCCGTAGGCCACGTTACACGGGCTCTCAGAGACAATGAAATAAGGTACCGCTGGGCTTTCCCCTTTGCCCTGGTGGCCACGAAGAATGGAAGACCCCATGTCCTCAAACATCCTTCGGAGGGGGCAGCCTTCCTGAAAAGGCTTGGGGTGCAGGGAAATATGGCTAACACCCCAGAGGGGGCCCAACAAGGTCCTAATGCGGACTCCCCATCAAGACGACAGGGTTCCTCTCCCCCGAAGGAGAAGAGCCTAAGTAAAAAAGATGGGAGCGGGAAAAGCCCATAAAACACGGAAGGGATTAAAGCCAGAACAGTTTTGTTACGCTTGTTGCGTTTTTCCCAATCAGTTTACACCCTTCAAGTCTGCCAAGATGTTACCCTAGAGAAAACTACTACAGGAGGGGGAGACAAAAACCAGTAGGCCTCAAATGGCGGCCGCCAATCTCAGCGGGCTTACACAGATCGGGAGGACCCAAGATGGCGTTCCCTTACCTAGTTGAGCGGGAAGGTGGAGAAGAAGCGCGAAGTCTTCCATGGCGGCGCAACTCTTGGCGGGACGGAATGCTCCAGCGGTGGGGCCCGCCCAGGGAGCTGCCCCCGGACCAGCCCTCTCTCCTCGGCAGCCCGCCTTCGAATGAGGAGGACCCGCCCAGCTCGGTGACGTCAAAGCGGTGGATCTCGCGAGAGCGCTGGAAAGGAAGGCTAGGGAGTCGCGGTGACGTCAGGAGGACGGCGACGACCCGGATATGCTGCGGATCTCCTTGGTGGAGGCACGCGAGATCCGCCGCCGGGGAGAAGCCCCAACACAAGAAAAGACAAAGGGGACACAAGCGAGGGATGGGGGCAGGAGAGCGGAGGTCTCGCGGGCGGGCGGGGGTGTCCCGGGAGGGGGGAGGGAAAGTAAGAGGCGGGAGGTTGGATAGAGGGAGCAACAGAGGGACGCTATGGGGCACAGAGGCTACTTTTTAAAAAAACAAAAAAAAACAAAAAAAAGGAATAAATCCCAGCGCTAACAGGCGTCCAGGGAAAAAGTTACCCCCGGTAGAGCCGTGAGGGAAGGAGTCGGTGGGGCGCAAGAGTTGGCACAAAAGGCTGCAGAGGGGGAGAGCAGAATCGGAAGAGGGCCAGAACTGAAGGGTTAAAATATTTTAGAGTTTCGGGAAGTAGTATAGAGAACGTAGAGGGAGATAGAGTAGAATATAGAGGTTCACTATGGTCTACACCAGGATTGGGAGGGGGAAAATAAATAATAAAAATAATATAAAAAAAAAAAAAAAAAAACTGCCCAATCACGACAGTAGTTCAGAGTTTGGAGGTTAGGTTTTAGTTCCGCATAACTGCCGGCGGGGGGGGGGGGGGGGTGACCACCACTCTGCCTGCAGGTATGTGCATCCGCTACAGGAGATGGGGTAAGACCCACCTTCCTGGCAAAGACCCGGCTGTCCGTGGCTGGTCTCAAGAGCCACGGAGGGGGACCAAGGGGGATAGAGGTCCAGGAAGAAAAGATCGCAGCCGGGCATTGAACCCGAGGTCTATTAGGACCAATACGGTTCCTGTTATTTTTATATGTGATATTTATATGTTACTTTCCCTCATGTTTCTTCCCTCCCCCACCCCAGCCCCAACAGGCGTCAGACGGATCCTGCTCGGAAAGTGCAAGCACTACGGTTCGCAAACCCATCAGGAGCACAGGGACAGGGGTAAGAGTAAATACGCCTATACACTCTATCTGCTCACACAACTGATCTACATATGGCGGTAACCTTTATGTCACAAAACGCCAAAGGGCTCAATAGTCCGCACAAGTGGAGGATCGCCTTCGCGGAGTTCAAGAGGAGAGGGGCTGAGGTGGTCTTTCTCCAGGAAACACACTTCAGTTCTAGACACAGCCCTAAATTTATGGACTCACACTTCCGTCAGTTTTTCCTAGCTTCAGGGGAGGAAAAAAAGAGAGGGGTAGCTATATTAATACATAATAACACCCCATTCCAGGTAGAAAAGATCAAAAGGGACCCCGGGGGAAGGTATATTGTGCTGATCGGGCTCCTTAAACAGACCAGAATCACATTGACATGCATATATGCGCCGAGTGAAGGACAGACAGATTTCTTTAACGTTTTTTTTCAAAAACTGCAACAGTGGGCCGAGGGTCATATTGTACTGGGAGGGGACTTTAACACGGTACTCAACCCTAAGGTCGATCGCACGACATCCCAACAATCTATAAGGAAAGTAAGTAACACCGCACTCCTGAGGGGACTAAGACAAACTGGCCTAGTAGATATTTGGAGAGAGCAGCACCAAGGTGAACGCAGCTACTCCTTTTATTCCCATCCCCATGACAGTTACAGTAGGATTGACCACTTCTTTGTGTCGGGCAGAATGGTCCCACAAATATCCGACACAAACATACTGCTGCGGCCAAGTTTATTCGAGCATTTGCCCGTTCTTGGCCGCAGCAGTAGCCTGGCGCGCGCCCGAGTGTGACGGGCGCGCGCCAAAGCAGCGGAAGAGCGCCCTCCGATCGGGGCGCTCTCCCTACCGCTACCGGGTCCGCCGGGTCCCCCGGAACCCCCTGCCGCCGTCCCGCAGATCGCGGGACACCAGGGCTCCCTCGGGGAGCCCTGGACGCGCGTGCAGGGGGCGCAGGCTCCCGAAGACGCGTGACCGCGCGTCTATGACGCGCGGCACGCCGAGGGGCAGCCACAAGCAAGCCGGGAAATATCCCGGCTTGCGGTACCGACCACACTGCAATAAAGTGTGTCGGTACTGTACATGATATTACATGGTCGGACCATGCATCGATTGAGCTAAGATGCACTCAAATTGGTTCTGTCAGGCCAGGAGCAAATTGGAAGCTAAACGAATCGATGATTAAAATCCCGGAAATACAAAAAAAAGTCAAAACCGAGCTATCAGCCTACTTCAGGATAAATAGTGGCAGTGTGGTTTCCCAATCTATGTTATGGGAGGCTCATAAAGACACAATCCGTTGGGGTCTTGATCAGTATCGCTGCAAGTAGAAAAAAGAAAAAGGAGGCCAAATTAACGCAGCTCTATAAAAGGTTACATGAGCTCTCTACACTACATAACCACACAGGTAGAGAGGATACCCTTAAGGAGTTGAAGGATGTCAGGATTGAACTGAACCTTCTCCTTACCTCCAGGGCCGAGAAAGACATGAGTTGGACTCAGAGGAAATTTTATGAGAAAGCTAACAAACCGGACACTATGCTGGCTACCAGACTCCGAAACCGGAAACCAAATTATAATATTCAGTCTATCAAAACAAGTGGGGGGCCAGTGTTCCTCAAACCCTAAAGTGATAGTGGGGGAGTTCGCGAAATTTTACGCACAGCTATATAATGGGGAGAAGGTGGTCCACAATGCTAGGACAAGTAGTAAGCTATGGAAATTCCTGGCAGACGCGGCCTTGCCACAATTGTCCAGATTGGAGAGCGAGGCACTACAGAGCGACTTTACGAGGGAGGAATTGGAGGCGGTAGTAAAAAACTTAAAAGCATCAAAAGCCCCGGGCCCGGATGGGTTCTCCAATCTGTACTATAAAAAATTTATTGGAGTTCTAGCTCCTCACATGCTCCAGTTATTCAATGGAGTGCTAGCAGGAGAGCCCTTCCCGGGGCAAATGCTCCAGGCGTCAATTTCAGTAATTCATAAAGAGGACAAAGATCCCACTAGTTGCCAGAGTTACAGGCCTATATCATTAATAAATACAGATGTTAAAATCTATTCTAAATTACTGGCCAATAGATTAAATATAATCCAGCCGAGGCTTATCCACCCGGATCAAGTTGGCTTTATTAGAAATAGACAAGCGGCCGACAACACAAGAAGGATTGTTGATATCATAGATTTTATAGGAGCCAAGGAGATCCGAAGTGTGGCCCTAAGCCTAGATGCGGAAAAGGCTTTCGACAGGATTGATTGGCCATACCTGGAGTCCACGCTTGGAGCATTTGGGTTTGGGGGCATATTCCAACAGGCAGTCAAGGCTTTGTACAGGGCTCCAACAGCTAGGGTGGTCCACCAAGTATACCCGTCTGATCTTTTTCCAATTAAAAGCGGCACGAGGCAGGGGTGTCCGCTTTCGCCCCTGCTCTTCGCCCTATGCATCGAACCGCTCGCAGCGCAAATTCGGAACAACGCCGATATCTCTGGGGTGCAAATCCACTCCCAGGAGCATAAAGTGGCTTTGTATGCAGATGACATCATCCTAACCCTTTCGAAGCCGCTCGTCTCGCTACCTAATCTGTTCGAGCTTCTAGAGCGGTTTGCCCAGATCTCTGGCTTCAAAATAAATCAATCCAAATCAGAGGCCTTAAGCCTCAACATGCCTAGAGAGATGGAGAAGCTGATAGTACTCAATTTTGGGTTTAGATGGTGCCCTTCCTCCATGAGGTACCTAGGAGTGCAGATCACAAAACAGATAAGCTCCTTATATTCGGCTAACTATCCCAAACTGCTGAGGACTCTAAAAAAAGAGCTGCAGGATTGGAAGGCATATGGTATTTCCTGGTTAGGGAGGATCTATAGCGTCAAGATGAACGTCCTTCCCCAGATTCTATATCTGTTTCAAACTCTCCCAATTCCCGTGGTAAGAGCGGATATTGCAGGGCTCCAAAAATCAATATCTCAATTTATTTGGAATGGTAGAAAACCACGGATTAGAGTAAAGACGATGCAGAAAGCCAAGGAAGCTGGTGGCCTAGCGGTGCCGAGTGTTATATCCTACTACAAAGCGGCACAATTGTGCCAAATTACGCAATGGCACGGTGACCCTGAGCTGCGGCGGTGGGTGTCACTGGAGAGGGAGGTGTGCGCCCCGCTGGAGCTCATGGACCTGATCTGGTACCCGAGGAAACGGGTGAGGGATGTTCTCATTCCATTGACCTCTGTACTCAACTCACTCTCGGTCTGGGAGGCCTCCAAAGATAACAGCTCATTGACCTCCAAACATACTCTGATGGCACCTTTATATGGTAACCCGGACTTTGCTCCTGGACTGACAGATAGGAGCTTTCAGCTCTGGCGTAAATCGGGGGTTAGACGGTTGAAGGACCTGGAGGTTAAGGGAAAGATCAAATCCTTCGAATTATTACAGTCGGAAACAGACATTCCTAACACGGATTTTATGAAATACCTTCAGGTCAGGGCATATTATAACGCACACCCGGCGAGACCACCGCTGACGAATTTTGAGAAGCTCTGTGTGCGCGGGACAGGCACGCAGGGACTGATCTCTGCCTTATACAGAGAGGTGGTGAATACGGACACAGACAGGACAGTCAAATCCCGTTTCATGACTCAATGGGAAGAGGATCTTCAGGGCCAACTAGAGGACGAGGACTGGGCCGAGGTATTTAAGGCCGCGGCCACTAGCTCCATCTGCACAACATTGAAGGAGAACTCGTATAAAGTATTACTACGGTGGTATCTCACCCCAGTTAGATTAGCTAAATTCAACCGGGGATCTTCCCCGCTCTGCCCCAGGCAGTGCGGGGAACTAGGGGACCTGGTACACATGCTGTGGTCTTGCCCGAAAATAGTGCCGATCTGGACCCAGATCCGAGATTGGCTGCAGAGGATCTTTTTGGGGCTCACAATCCAGCTGGACCCGTGGCTGTTTTTATTAGGTAAACCTACGAATGAGGTATCTCGGTCGGGTAACAAGCTGATAGCACACTTTGCTACCGCTATGCGGTGCGAGACCGCATCACTGTGGAATCAGAATGCGATTCCTTCTATAGACAAAATCAGGAACAGAATTTGGTTCATATGCCGAATGGAGAAGTTAACGAGTTTAGTTAACGATTCGGCCGATAAATTCGAAAAAGTCTGGTCACTGTGGTTGGACCAGACCGATATTCAGGGGATGAATGAGGCCACAATATGGCTTTGATAGATGGAAGTGGGTTCTCCTTGGATGATGGACGGGGAGCTACACGGGACGATCGGACGGCAGGGCTCCCCCAGGGCAGTAGTACTATCCCAACTGGAACGAAGTTGAATAGCGGAAGCGGATTTGGCGCAGGGCTCTCGGCGAGGAGATCAAGAGTAGGGTGATAACAGTGCCGGCGCAGGTCGTCGGATCATCAAGTAGTAAGGTACTCGTCTACGCCTCTCCCTCCCTACCCCCCCTCCCCCTCCTTTCCCCCCCCTACTTCCCCGTAGTTGTTGTCTGTCTGTTAAGGTCTTGTCCTGTGGGTCTCCCCAACATGCGTCCGTCATCTGTAGTTTGTCCTTGCAAGTGAAGTGTATACGAGGAATAAATATCAACGTAATGTAATCCATTGATTGTATGCACTAAAAACCAATAAAAACAAAGTTGAAAAAAAAAAAAAAAAGTGCACTAGGAGTTTAAAAAAATGCAGACAGTATTATCCAATACTACAGAACTGATTTATTTACAAAACAAAACATATAGGATTTTCCCCGTTTTGCTGCACTATACCCCAACTGCTGTGAGTGGCGGTTAATGTGTATTACCCAACTTCAGTTCACGGTGAATACGGGGGTTAGATTGCCTTTAAACAGCACCGGGTCTAGGATAGAAAACATGCCCGAGGTCACCAGGGGGTTATCAGAACCAGCCGCACGGTGAACGCTAGAACTAGTGATTTCATTCTATTTGTTCTGACAACGGTTTAAAATATTCACATATATTGTGAGTTTTAAAGTCAATATCCATTTAACTTTTAATATTTTTGCAGTTTCCTTGGGAAATTTGGCATACTGTAATGGAACCTTTTATGAGCAAACACAGTTTGAGAGGCGGGTTTGTTCGAGCTCAGATGTGTCCGCCCAGATTTGCACTTGCGAATAAATGCTGCGCGGATATAAACTTTGCCAAATCATTCGTCCGCGCCTAGCTGGAACCCCATTGAATGTCACCTCACTTCCATACAAGACTCCCTGCTCCTGCGTATAACAATATACATACAGTCTCATGTACGCTTCAGTGCAAATGGAGAGGACTTATGCAATCTCTATAGCTGACCATACACAAGAGTATGGACTGCGCTCAACGGATTGCACCCAGCGACATATTCTTAAGGTTTTTCAATGGCTTCAGTTGTGTTCTGATGGAATATTGCTGCGCAGTTAGGTTATGCTTTGTGCTCACCGCTCTACGGACAGCTGTGGGGTGTGGTAATTATGCTGATCTGAACAATGTGGGGTTAGGGCAATGATACAGTATATACTTACAGAGTTACCATTACAAACAGTGTGGGAGTGCTATTCCTATACTTGCTTGTTGACTCATCTCGACACACGGTGCTTATATACTGGGGAGAAGGAGCAGCTCAGTGAGTAAAGCCACTGACTGGCACTGAGTTTGAAGCAGGGGAGCCTGGTTCAATTCCCGGTGTCGGCTCCTTGTGACCTTGGGCAAGTCACTTTATCTCCCTGTACCTCAGGCACCAAAAATATAGATTGTAAACTCAACAGGGCAGGGACCTGTGCCTGCAAAATGTCTCCGTAAAGTGCTACGTAAAACTAGCAGCGCTATACAAGAACATGCTATTATTAGTATTATTAGTATTATTATTATTACCCATGGTCATACTTCTTGTTACTTGTCTGATTCAATATTTAGCCCATGGGGTTGTAGTGTATTGAGGCAAAAAATCCAAGACATTTCTTTTCTATTAAGACTGTTAAGCCTATTGCCTCCTCTAACATGAATGGGAATGTGTTCCACTCCATAAAATTTGAAGTTTTTCAATCCACCTAATGGACATGTGGAAAAGTGTTTCGATACTGGGTGAAATAGATCTTTCCTGTTAATAAGTCTCAAATGTTCTGAGATTCCAATGTGTAAGGGTCTGATTGTCCTGCCAACATACTTACTGTTACAGCCACAAATGATAACGTAGATAACATAACTGGTGTGGCAGTTGATAAACGCATTGATTCTGTGTCTTTTTTTCTTTTTTTAGGAAAAGTAGTTTGTATGCGTTTCGTGGGTAAAGCGTATTTACAGCATTTACAAAAGCCACATTTGTGGAAACCTTTAGGTATACTTTGTAAGTGAGATTGCTTGGTGGACTGAAATAAGCTCTTAGACATACTTGAAGCAAGTGTGTTTGCTTTCCTAAAGGCAAATTTAGGTCTAGAACTGGTGTAAGCTCTCAGGTCCGGATCTAATTTGAGAACGTCCCAATGTTTGCATTGAGAAAGGAGCATCTGTGTATATATATATATATATATATATATATATATATATATATATATATATATATATAGTGTGTGTGTGTGTGTGTGTGTGTGTGTGTGTGTGTGTGTGTGTGTGTGTGTGTGTGTGTGTGTGTGTGTGTGTGTGTGTGTGTGTGTGTGTGTGTGTGTGTGTGTGTGTATATATATATATATATATATATATATATATATATATATATATATATATATATATACATACAGTGTTCGACAAACCTATACATTTGCTCGCCCCGGGCGAGTGGATTTAATCCCCGGTCGAGTAAATATTGGCCCAAGCAGCACACGTTTGGTACTAGGTGGCGAGTAGATTTTTTTGTGTGGCGAGTAGATTTTTTGGTGATTTGTCAACCACTGTATATATATATAGATATATATATATATATCTCACAGGTTCCTGCAGCAGTGACAAAGCTAACTATATTATTGCTATTAATAGTTGAAAGAAAGACTTGCATCATCAAGTAGGGAGAGCCTGAAGGTAATAAGGTTTTGAGTTAGGTAAAAGCTGGATGATAAATTAAGGAATGTAATAGACAGGAACCTTTCAATTTATGAAGCTCAAAGGCAGATCAGAAGGTCAGAATCTATCCGTTGTTATGACTGAATTGAAGCTTATTATCACAAATACAATAACCATTTAGAGCTATTACTGTCATCGGGATGGAGTATTGATAAGAAGTGCCCTTTTCCCCTTGTCCTTGTGTTAGTTATGTTCTGAACTCAAATGAGAAATATCTCAAGTTGCTTCTGTTAACCCCTTCTGTGCTGAGCCATGCAAGGCATTCCTCTGCAAGGCATGTCAGGGCTCCCTAGCAATGCCAGGGTTAAGTATAGGCTTAGCATAGATGCAATGTTAAGTTAAGTCCATGCTGCCGCAGATAGACTGCCTTAAGGCATTGATTGCGCCATAGACCGCGCAGGCACGCGCAGGCGGCAGCAGGCGGCAGCAGGAGGCGGCGCGTGTTGCGCGAGAAATCAGTTGAAACTGATTTATTGGCGTGACGGCAGGTTACGTGAGCAGTTCGCCCAATGAGGGCGATCCAGCTCCGTGACGCCCCTAGACACGCCCCGCACGGCGCGTCTATCATGGACAAAAACCCACACCCGCGGGTGAGGTCACACAGGCGCATGCCTCTGCGCGGGCAAAGGCAGTATGGACCTGCCCTTACATGTCTGGCAGTGACACAGTCAAACCGGGCTTGGGACCAACATTGTGAAGCTATGCCATGTAATGTAATGTAAGAGGCATTGCTTGTCCCACTGGCAGTGAAAGGGTTTAAGGATGTATTCTATAAGCGCAGAAGCCAATCTGGAAGTCAATGGGGAATTTCATCCGAGACCGGCCTGGTCAGCCGCTTCAGTGTATATAGAATAAGCACCCGAGAATGACTTGGTTCACTAGGCTCTCTCTTCAGCTGTGTTGCCTTATTCATACAGGAATGATACATTCAGATACGCATCTTGTTCTCCCGACCCTGGGAAGCCACGGAGGCATATTTATGTCCATTTTTACAAACATTACCATACAATTGCGGCCCAGGGAATATAATACTGCTGATGGGACACGTGCATCAATACTACATTTAACACCGGGAGAAAGGAGCCCCAAAGAGCTTACAATCTAAATTGGGATGTGGGGAGACCAACAGAAACAGTGGGAGTAAATGTCAATGTGTATAACAGCATATTGTAGTGTAACGAGTAGGGGTCATTGGGGACTATTTAAATGATTAATTGAACAGGTAAGTTTTTAGACGGGTTTTGAAGTTAGAGAGAGAAGGTGTTTGGCAGCCACTGAGAGGGAGGGAGTTACAGAGGTAGAGTGCAGCATGTGAGAAGGGGTGTAGGTGTGAGCGCTGTAGCAACACAGGGGGTAGAATAAATACAGGCATGAGCATTGCATAGGAACAGAGTATGGTATAGCAAAATATTAAAACTGAGATACAGTATAAGGAGGGGCAGAGAACTGGAGAGCCTTGAAAGAGAGAAAAATAATGTTGAAGTGACCTTTGGGTTCAATGAGAAGCCAACAGAGATTTCAGGAGGAGAGAAGCAGAGACTGATCAAGAGGAGATTGAGGCTATCCGTGCCGTAGCATTTTGAATAGATTGAAGGGTGTAGAGCTTTGAGGCAGGAAACCCAGTAATGAGAAGGTTGTTGTATTCCAGACAGGAGAGAATGAGGGCATGAATTAACATGTTAGTAGTATAGAAACACAGAAAAGAACATATTTTAGCAATGTTATGGAGAAAAAAAAGAGAGTCATGAATTATCACTAGTATTTAACTTAAGTGGAGAACCAAAGAGAAGAGTCAAATTTGACAACTGAACAAAGGGCTTGGGGAACTGTACGAATTGTAGTGTTTCAAACTGTGATGGAAATTGGCACAATGGGGCTTGATTTAAATGGGATTATCAGCAGCTCCCTCTTTTACATAGTTAGTTTAATGTGTCTAGTTGCCATTAAGGATGTGATTGCTGTGAGACATTCAAAGACTTGGAACTATACTGCAGATGTGAGGTTTGGTGTTTCATCTGCATACAGGTGTTACTTGAAGCAAAATAAGTTGGTATGGTCACCGATCTTGAGTGTATACTGAGAAGACAGGAGAGGTTCCCAGAACCAAGGCTTGTGGTACACCAACAGATAGATCACCAGAGGAAGAGGAGGCGTTAGCAATAGATACTGTAAAGGAATGATGAGAGAGGTAGGAAAAAAGTCAGGAGAGGGCTTTTCCCCAAATACTAAGGGAGTGGAAAGAGTGAATGAGAAGTGGTCAGCAGTACCAAAGGCTGCAGACCAGTCAAGTAGAATGAGAAGGGAATAAGGTCCATGGGATTTAGCAATGTGAACTTTTGGTGAGTGAGGTGTCAGTAGAATGAGCAGTGTGAACATCTGATTGGAGAGGGGATAGGGGAGCGAACAAGCTGAGGAAAGAAAGCGTGCGGGAAGATACAGGCCATCCTAGACTTTTAGAGTTAAAAAGGCAGGAGAGACAGAGGGCAATAGTTGATGTTAGGGTTAGTGATGTCAAGTGTGTTGTTCTCAGGAATAGGTTTCATAACAGCATGATTATAAGGAGGGTGGGGGGAAGATGCCAGAGGAAATAGAAGAGTTGAAAATATGAGTGAGTGCAAGGATCAGAGTGGGAGTGACAGGTTGGAGGGGATGAAACAGGTGAAACCAGCAACCCGTAGAGGGGAGGAGAATAGTTACATGGTTACATAGTTAAATAGTTACATAGTAGATGAGGTTGAAAAAAGACTTCCGTCCATCAAGTTCAACCTATGCTAAATTTAGACAACAGATACGTTATCCTATATCTATACTTATTGATCCAGAGGAAGGCAAACAAAAAACCCCATTAAGGGGAAAAATTAATTCCTTCCTGACTCCAAGAATTGGCAATCAGATTAATCCCTGGATCAACATCCTTCCACGTATACTTATTTGGTATATCCCTGTATACCTTTCCCATCTAAAAAGATGTCCAACCTTTTTTTGAACAAATCTATTGTATCTGCCATCACATACAATAGATTTGTGCAAAAAAAGGTAACTGAGTAATAGTAATAGTAATAGTAACTGAGATACTTCCTCCTCTGTTACAGGGGGGAAAAATGTGGATTAGGGGAAGTGGGATGTAGGATAATAGGTGTAGATGAAGGTACAGAGAGTATCTCACATCTGATAGGGTCCACCTTGTCTTTGAAGTGGTCAACAAAAATGAGTAAATTCATAGGCCCAGATGCGCGAAGTTCTGTTAAATGAAAGCAAATAACGTTATGTTACCTAAATAAATCATGGACGTTATTTTCCTCGAGTTTATCTTAAATCCACTAAGATATTTAAATGCATAAAACCGCTGCCGTCATTTATGACGTTATTTACTTTCATGCACATGATTAACCAAGTTATTTTAGGTTAACGTTACATTAAATAACAGTACTTAGGGCACCTGGGCCATGTATCAGTAGGAGGGGCTCTCAAAAGATGCAAATGCCTAGTTCACCTTGGAAATAAAATTGAAATAGAATCCAGAGAGAGAGAGGTAGGTTCATGTTTTGTTCGTTCAAACTGCTGCCTGAATTATTTACAACATGTTATGTGGCACTGCTGCTATAACAGTGCTTGTGTTATGTGATATAGATGCTGTTGGACTGTTGAACTGAGCTTTATTGTAATTGACATCCTAGTGGTTTTGTAAGAGAGCTTCACATTGTCTAGAAGTCACTCATTTATATTGCTTGGGGTATGTTGGCTGAATGGAGTAACTCAGGTTAAACTCACCGAGTCCTCTAAATTCATGAGCTCGTGTACTGGACCAGCAGCTGGAAACTGAAATGAACTTGCTGCAGTGCAGAGTTATTCTAACATTTCCTATTTCAACCCTTTTTCTCCATGGAGAATCCCTATTTTATTGAGATATATAAAACTCGGTGTCTGCTGGCATTACTTATGTCTGTTTTTATATGAGTCCAAACTTTCAGCTGAGTCTTACTTGGCATAAACTACTCCAAGGATCTTTGTCAAATGTACAACACTTGGTTAACTAGTGTTCCGACATTTGCACAGATTAAATGAATTGTATAGTTTTGGTGCTGTACATGTAATTTCTCTTTTCACTGTTTTTACACATAGCCCCTTATATGTTGTTATACTTCTGAAGTTGGTTGTGTTCTGGGAAGTGCAGATCACACCGTTTTCTTTGCAGCAATGCTAGCAAGGAGTTACAGTTTGTGCATTTTTTGGGTAGTTTGTCGTTTGAAGCATTTTGGGTGGTTGGGGAGGAGGGGGGAATTTTCCATTGAATGACTACAAGTCCAAACTGATTTAAAAATCTACAATAATTCACCAAGGGTAAAATATTCAATTTCCCAGAATCCTTGTCTGCGGTTTACCACTGCGGGGCATGTGACAGTGTGGTGAATGGCGCTGGGCTTGTGGGCGCATGGCCGTTACGTCGATGCCATCTTGGGTTTCTTACCCATACTATAAGTTTGGTTAAAAGATGTTTGTGTGCAAAGCTACTATGATGTGAATATGACAATGCTGTGGAAGCACATTTAGCCTCATTATTTTTATCCAAGAACTTTACGGAGCTCTCACATACACAAAAAAACATGGTCCTGGTGCTAAAGTCCAGAGCAACACAGGTACACGCAGTTCCCAGGGATGATCAAATATATGGACATGTTACTCTTTAACTACAAAATAAAGCGATATGAACCTGTTTGCTGCCAGTGAGTTCGATATGTATTGCAGCCTCTGGCAGTAAAGGGGTTACGGGAATGCGAGTGCATGTATACTATTCAATAAACATACTTTACAAAAGTGATACAGTAACCCTCGTTTTTGGCCAGTGTTGTTTTTTTCTCACTTGTTCCGGTAGAGAATTTCACAAACCCTTCATTGACCCTAAAAGACTCCTGTTCAAAATACCTCCCAGCATCAGTGGCGGATCCACCATTTGTTTCCTTGATAAAATCCCCCTCCCCAACCACATAACAGTTTTTACACACCTACTATTTATTATCAGAACAGTTAGAATTTTATAATTGATGGGATTAGAAAGCATATGCTTTATCAGGATTAAATATGTTAACTACATATACACACACACACACACATATATATATACATACATACAATTCACAGCTTGCACTCAATGTACTCAGGAACATCAACAGGTGCCAATCTCTAATAATAATAAAAAAGAACATTACCATTGAGAAAGGATCCACTCCAGGACCGAAACGTCGTCCTGGGCGGCCTATTTATCTTGTATTTATGCCTAATACAGACTTTTTTTGTTTACATTGATCGGAGTGCAGTCTTCCTTTACCGGACGTGAGAATGGTAATGTTGTGTATATATATATATTTTTTTAAACTTGTTTAATGTAGTGTTTGAATTTAGTAGGCTTCCTGCAATATTGGGCATTTATTCCATGTAGTAACAGAGGAGGGAGCGGGAGTACGGGGTATGATACCTTTTATTGGGCCAACAAGCAGTTGATAAGTTACAAGCTTCCCAACCTCTCAGAGTCCTTCATCAGGTGGGGCAGGAATACAGAAACACAATATTATACACAGTGTTTATACGAGGGACATCTGTTAGCAATGGACGTTGAGAGGAAGTGGGGAACAAGGTAAAGTAGAGACTGCTATCCTAGTGTGAAAATAAACAGTACAGGCATAGAAGGCTTTTCTCTTGTCGGAGTGAAAGGATAATTGTCACTCCCTACTGAGAAAAGAAAGAATTCCCAATGCCACCAACATATTACTCCGCATTGTCACAGCGGCCAATGAAACATGACGTGCGAGCTTGGTCTCCATTTGCTGTGCTACAAGGTTCATCTGATGACAGATGTATCAATAAGAGATGCAAAGATTACACTTTAATTTGACATGCTGATGATATCCCTGTTGCCATGGAGTTCCAAACATGTCTATTCAGTGCAACAAAACAATGGCCTTTAACATCTGAAACCTTATGAGCACAGACCTGCACTTACAAACCTGCGTGTTTGTAACAGTCAATTAAAAGCAACCAGATCCCACCATGGGATGTCACTACAAAATGTAACATTGTTGTAGTCAAAACCTTGTAAAAAAAAAAAAAAAAACTACCAATCTCTTCTGCATAGTCAACTGGGTAATTGCAATTAATGCTGTCACGTATGTGAATCAAGCGTGACAGGGCACGTTAATCCATAGGAAAGCTCAATTACCAATACTGAGTGTCTCAGCATGATTGCTGTCTCTATAAGAAAATGCACTCTCTACATCGGGGGCTCAACTCCCGTCCTCAAGCCTCCCCCCCACCCAGGTCAGGTTTTCAGGATATCCCAGCTCCAGCACAGGTGACTCAATCGGTGGCTCAATCAAAGGCTGAGCCTCTGATTGAGCCACCTGTGTTGAAGCAGGGACTGATTGAGCCAACTGTGCAGAAGCTGGGATATCCTGAAAACCTGACCTGTTGGGGGATGGGGAGGCGGAGGCGCTTGAGGACTTGAGTTGAGACCCCCTGCTCTACATGATGTTACTATTATTGTCCAAGCTAAGGAACCGCCAGCTAATTGTCTGTTGCTATGTGCCCTGGTTGTTGAGACTTACATGGAAGCAGCATACGGATATCAATTACAATTTAATATGGAGATTCACTCTGCACAGGGCAGGATTTCTTAATGCTGATGGAATATCCAGCGTGGAAACAGCACACGTCTACATGGCTTGTTCATGTAAAATCACAAATTAACCCTTTCAGTTAACTCTGCATTAAACTTGAAGGGGACAATTTTCCACAATGGAAACTCATTCAACTTCAGATATTGACTCTAACAAATGCTGGTGGAAACTGTGTGTATGTGTGTGTGTGTTTTTTTCTTCCATTGTTCTAACAGTAAACTTCTGTATTTTGATGAATTTGGAGCCTACGGCCCTACCTTTTTGGTGACCCAGACTCACAACACCATAACATAAATAAATAACCACAAACAAGGTCTGGAGTTATAAGGCCGCGGGCTTTAATCAAACATAAGTTAGCTTGATAAGTGCCAACCCCCTGCCAGAGTGCTCGCTCCCTGGGCACAGGCCAATGGAACTCCAACCATGGCCTGCAACACTACACTGCCCGGCCCGGATGTTTAGCGAGACCAGGCACCAGCAACTGACATTTAAATGAGTTCTGCCGACTCGCCACTCCCACCAAGGCTCCACCGGGCTTTACCGGCCATGGAGCACCATCTGGCAAGGTTAAACGCACTTACCCCCTCCCACCCGCCCCCCAACTGCCGGCCACGACAGAGGCAACAACACGCCTCAAAATGAACCCCATAATGGTAACGTAAGCAGAGAGGTTATCTCACTTCCGTCCTTTCCCCTCGTATGTACTAATTTCTTTTTTTCCCCCACTTATTTTTTTTAATTTTATTCAACAAGTACAACATCAACCATATTAACATGATACACGAAAGAGGGAGGGCGGGAGGGAATTGCATGGATCTCGCTACGGACTTTACATAACATCCCTGGCCCCTCCCCCTCACCTCCCCCCAAGCCGTGACACCTCCTACCACCAGAGGGGGAGAGGTCGGGGATGATGCTGTACAAACCCTAACCGGTATAGGGAGTTTAGTCCCATTGGTCATGGTGCCCTGATGCTCAGGGCTCGTGGCTACTTTTTGATAAATAGACTAGAGCACGTGGGTTAAGACTTAGGGGCTTAAGTACAGTATCCAGGTAAAAGTGCTGCAATTCTGGGGCAAAAATATTTGCACCAGCTGGATCAAAGAAAAAAATTGTATTGCTTTCTATAGGGTTTTTTCTTTAATACACCTGGCACATTCCCCCCCCCCCCCCCCCCCAGAATTACACCACTTTTTCCTTGATGTATGAACCTTTATTAACCTCATACACTGTTACATGTATATTTTAACCCTTTATTGTGCTTCTTGATGCTATGTGGTATATATTGCAGTTTCCCCCTGTGCATTTAGCCCTTTGAGGGAAATGCATTGCAATATTTGGCATCGCTGAAAGAGTTAAGCAGCATGTTCACAGAAAGCTCTGCTGGATTTCTTTTCAAAACCCCTCTTCAGGATTCAATTCACAGTTTGACATAACCGAGAGTGCTTGTTTAGGAATTACTGAGCGAGATGATTCAGTCTTGCAATTGAACAGCAATTTTGCAACAAAGGGGAAAAGCAGAGTGGTCATAACAATCGTTTGAAAACAAGTCAGGTTAGTAATTACCACATTAAGAGTATATATCCACTTAGGAGCCTCTATTACTCAATCGGAGGCATACAGCAAGGGGTTCCACAGGGATAGGATTTGTTTTGCCGCGACGTCGCTGTCGCCGGCACTATAAGCGCAGCCGAAGAATACTCATCCTCTTTGCCATAGGGGCGTTTAATGCAGGGAAAATAAGTGACGTAGCTCAGAAAAGCTGTCCTGCTGAATCACAACTAATTACGTCTTTGCATTAAAGCTAATTTGCGTTGGATTTTTTCATACATTTCACACATTTTTTGTTACAGTTCCATAATTGAAACAAGCTATACTTGGATTTCACGCATTCTAAAGAAAGTCTCGTATGTTGAACAGCCAAAGTTACTCATCTCTTCACCACCCTCCCCCAGTTCATTTATGTCTAAGTTTCCAATGCTACCACAAGTAGTTGCATTTACAAGTATATCCACGAGAGAGGGAGATGGAGCTTGCTCAGTACCTCTTGAAATGAAAAACAGCATCAAGATTACCTGCATCCATTAAAACTCAGTTACTAGAAGCATAAATAAGTGATGACTATTGATCTTCCTGTGGTAATAGTCTAAAAACTGCAACCTGTATTAGATGGTGTCAAAATGTGCGGATTTGTTTTCCTCCAAACAACAAATGGAATTTCTGAAGACTGGTGATCATACGGTCCCTACGGCCCCTCTGACACATTATAAAACCCAAATAAGTGACGTGCAGTATGAGGTTTGGAAAATGATGTGCACTTCAGCTATAAAAAATACCCCCATATTGGCCACACAATAACGAACCTGCACTTCTCTAGGACCAATACAGCTACTAGAACGTGAAACCACAAATAAAACATCACAAGTATAGAGGGAGACACGGGGGTAATGTCACTGCCCTAAAAGCGGGTAAACCCGATTTAAATCCCAGCGTCAGCTTCTTCTTAACTTGGACAAGTCCCTTTATCACAACATGCTGCTGAACCCCCCTGTAGGGTTAACAATAAAAAAAAAATCTCACTCATAAATCAGTCTATATGGAGCTGGGGCAATGCCTAGCACACAGAGTACTTGTAGTTTGTATGAAAGAATCCCCAATGTGATTAACAAATGACAGGATATTCAGGTATTGCCTTTCTTAATGTTCTTTAATTCAGGGGTCTCAACCCCAGTCCTCAAGCCCCACCTCCCCTCCCCTCCGACAGGTCAGGTTAGGTTTTAAAGATATCCCAGCTTCCGCACAGGTGGCTCAATCAGTCCTTGCTTCAGCACAGCTGGCTCAGAGGCGCAGTCTTTGCTTGAGCCTCTGATTGAGCCACCTGTGCTGAAGCAGGGATATCCTGAAAACCTGACCTGTTGGGGGGGTTTTAAGGACTGGAGTTGAGAACCCCATGCAACGTGTTATTGTTTCCCATAATCAATGCATATTCAATGTGCAAAAAGCATCCAGTTGTTGGAGTTCTTTCAAATCTGTGTTTGTGGCAGGCAGAGCACATTTGCAGGAGTGGGTAGCTGCCATCACGGAGGGGCAGACACAGGTTAGAATTTGTAAGTTAGATGTATACACACCTATGAAGAAAAGCCTGAATACCTGGCTAGTTTAAGATTTTGGCAATGGAGTCACTGATGGCGACTATAGCCTTATTATCCTAATTATCTACACAGGGATTTAAAAAGGAGTAATAATAATAATATTGTTCTTTTTATATGCATATAATTTTTGGCCTGTAGAGTTTACAATTTAATCTTGGTGCCTGAGGCACAAGGAGATAAAGTGACTTGCCCAGAGATGACACTTGGATGGAGCCACTTAAAATGCAGGGACAAAACCACTGGGCAATTCCTTCAGTCTTAAATATGTGACGTGTGATAAGAAACCTAAGGAGATGAGACCAGGGGCGTAGGCCCCAAAACCCCCTACAAAGAGTCAAAAGTCAAAATGCTATATCGAAATTTAGCCAACAGCAACCAATTTGGTGTGAACCTGGTCCTTTGGTGAAGATATATTGACAATATTGTTTCAAAACGGCGCTCCCGCCACAAAATCGGGACCGCATGAGCTTGTTGCAGAAATGCAAGCTCTCTGCAAAAACCAGTTGCAAGATTTTCGGCGCGAAGTCCTAGCACCATATGACTGGCTCAGCCAGAGCCAGGTCACACCCTGTTCTGCACAGCCCCAAATTCCACCCAGGGGAGGGGGAAAACTAACCAGCCAATCGGAGCCTACCCCTCATCTCCATAGAGGTTATCTAGTCATCTGGGTGAATGACCAGACATACCTGCGGTGCATCTGCCCGCAATGCCAGCTCCACGGAGGCAACACCAGCCCCAGTGCGCTGTGCCATCACTGGGGGGCCTTCTTCATGAGGCCTGCCAGCCCTGGGCCAGCAGACCTGTTTATACCCATCGATCGGGCCTCCACACCAACCGGTGCAGCCTTTACCAGGTCCCCTGCAGTGGCCGACATCCTGGGCCCATCTGCCCTAAATAACAAACACGGATATTATCGTGGTCCGGTGCCAGAGATGACGCCTGAGGTGTTGTGCCTGGCAGTTCCAGCACTTGAACCCGTAGCCGAGGACTGGGAGGGTGAGTTGACTGCCCCGGGTGTGTTGGGTGCGCTTCCCCTGGCAGTGCGGTTGCGGGCAAGCTCCGTGCCGATAGCCACCAGGGAATGCGAGGTACCCCGACATCACGGCCCGGAGGAGGTGTCCTTGCCTTCACCAGAAGAAAATGCGACCAGCCATCTGAGACCTGCAGAGGAGAGACCGTCCCTTACCTGTGTCGGAGGCGTAGTCCTGATTCCGAGGCATCCATCCAGGCGGCCGTGGTGCATCTGGAACCCTGGAGGAGAACGTCGGCGCTGTGGAGCTGCGTGCGAGGAATCCTGTGGAGCCAGAAGATGTCACCTACCTTCAGATGGGTGAGGCTGCCACTTCATACTTTTACCAGGATCCTGCGGCAGCCTATCTGGATGTGGAGCCAGGTGGGCCTTGTTTGTTGTGCCGCGGGGTAATGCACTTCCGGCGCCGCCGGATGTGATCGCCGCCGCCGAACTCGTGCCAGCCAGGCGCACTCGCGAGACTTTCCCTGTATGATGATGTCGGCAAGATGGCACCAGCGGAACTACTGCTAGCTTCACCTTCAGTGAATGCTGGGATGATCCCTGCCGATGCCCCTGCTATGTGGCCCAATGTATACGAATGGGTCACAGGAAACCCTGATGTCAGTCCACTACCACCCCCACAGGGCCGTAGTAAGCCCGCACCCAATGGCCTAGCCATGTACACTGCTAGGCCCCGGTCATGAGCCATGCCCACTCATGTCCCTGCCCAAGCCACCTACATTCAGGACTGTATTCCGATCTCTGCTGTGGCCACTGTTTCTGCCCCTGCCACTTCCACCTATCCCGGTTTCTCTGTGATTGTGTCCCCTAAGTTATCCACTGATTTGAGGGATTGGTCTTTTGGGGAAAGGGATGGCACATCTGACGACTCAGAGGGGGAGATACCAGTGTCCCACTGTATTCGAGCGCCTATGTCTCCGGGGTCTTTTAGGTCTTTCAGGGAGTCCTCACAATCACAGCAGTCTAATACATCTGGAGTGTCATCCCTGGTGGGCACTAGGTCCAATAGTCCCAGACCTAAACCTCTGTCTGGGGAACCCCTTAGGTGGTGGGACCCTATGTTCCAATGCTATGTCGCTAATATGAACAGGACTCGATTCGTACCAGTCAATGGGCCCATAGTGGATTATTGGTGGGAAGAAGGCTCATTCTCCCCAGAGGACACCGCTGAAGCCATCCGTAAGCAGTTGGGAGAAATAAATGTAGGAGTTAGAACACCCCAGGGCCCCTCCATTCTATTCCAGGAGGTGGACCCTAATGAGCCTACATTTTGGGTCTTACCCGGCCAAGGAGCTGGCCAAAAGTTATTAAGGCTTAGCAGAGCTGACAGGGCAATAAGAAACCGGTACAGTCAGTCAAATGGGTACGATTTCTCATATGTACCCGAGCCGATCATGCAAGAGACAGCGGACCATAGGCATGATTGGCTCAAGCAAGCCGTACTGGCCTATCTTAAATCCAAAACCAGTAAGCAGGAATTTATCGCCGAGTCCCGTATATGTACCATCATGGGAGAATGGATGGTGGGAACCTGTATATTTAAGAACAGGGTAGAACTCCGGCAGCAGGCTGGTGCCCCTAAGGTGCATGCTGTGTGCGTAAAAGATTTTGAGGGACTGGTGATCCAAAAGCCTGATCCTAAGTTCTACAGGTAAGGATCCAGCAGTTCTTTATGTTGGGAGACTGTTTAGTCATCATCACTGTAATCGGTTAAGGATATGTTTTATACTGTTTATTATCCAATGTGTAACCTTGTATTGTGTTCCAGGTTCCTGACGGATGGATGGTACCCAAATTTAGTTTTCAGTGGGGACATGGGATTTTCCACCCAGGGTAGAGTGTAGCCTAGGCTGGTCCAGACTACCTCTTTGCCCTCCTGTCACGTAAATCCTGATAGCTGCAGGCTATCCTGTGGGGTTTCCCACCTTCCTTGCAACCTCTCTGATTGGCAGGAGTGGAGGTGACATTTAGTCTGTGTGTAGCCTGTCATGGTGCAGACCTTGTGCCCTCCCCTTCTCTGACTATAGAGGAAGCACTTCAAATTGTAGTCAGTGCTAGTCCCTCCCTGTTGGGAGTGAGACGTGCTAGTCAGCTCCCCTAGGAGCTGATATATTCTACCAAGAGATTACAAGGCCCCAACTACCATTAGGCTTAGTACCATCCAGGGGCCTAGGATCCTGCTCCAAAGATGCATCACTGTAATACCATCTGCAGTGGATGCGCCGAAAAAAGGGTCCAGTTTTATATACTCCCTGACTGAGTCTGGACTCTATTGGGCAGGAGAGTATGCTTGTTCAGTGCCATTACTGAGACTGCAGTGGCTGGAAGCGCTGTCACCCACGAGAAGGACCCTAAGATCACCAAAAGCCTGTCCTGTTACCCCACACCATCGCGGACACTCAGTTCTCCTTAACCCTCACAGGTAGGGCGGGGGGAGCAGGGCTACACTTGTGAGGCATGCAATTTTGGTATCAGTAAAACAGATACGTTTCTGTCTAAAAGAACAGCTAAATCTTTAAAATACTTTTTTATGTGAATTACAGAAGCACCTATATGGTTTATGTCTTTGAATGTCCCTGCGGCCTACAATATGTAGTCCTGCAATATGGAGGCCACATGATAAGACCTCTAAGAACAAGGATTTTAGAACAATATTCAAAATATCTCATTAGGCCTTGAAACTGACAATGTTTCATTACACTTTGAGAGATTCGACAAGTCTACCCCCAAGGGTCTGATCTATATATCTATTGATTTTGTTCCTAAGAACTGGAGAGGGGGCAATAGGACACAAGATCTATCTCAGAAAGAGATATATTGGATTTACAAATTAGTGACCCATAACCTCCATGGCCTCAATATCAACATTGATCTTATTTTTTTTCCTTGTCTAATTGCTCTACATTTTTTAGCTTAGTATTACATATAGATTCATTATCGTTTTAAACATTTAGAATATTAAGACTGTCTTAGATATTAGTGGTTTAAATCAAATTCTCCAACAAAATTGTAATATTAGTATATGGACGATTTGATGCCTCCTCTGTACTCATATATCACTTCTTAGATTTGTTATAAGTATAGTACAAATATGTATTTTTGCTATTTAAACTTTATCCTATATATCTAAAACATCCTAGAGATTTTAAATCAATATATATATATAATATATATATATATATATATATATATATATATATATATTTTTACTATTTATTCATAATAGTACCTTTTGGCTCTAGGGATGTGTTAGACATATCTATTTATCATCCTAGTCAATGTCCGATAATATTCCCTTCTACATTTCAGTTATCATCCATTTTTTAGAGTTTGACTGTGCATTACAATGTTTATGTATCCTTACTATATTTAAATTTATTAGATTTGGCAAAAATATTGTCTATTATATACTGTATGTATCTATTGTTCATTGCACATATAGATACAGTATACTTCCAGATGCACTAGTCACTTTAAGATCTTGATTGACCCAGATCAATTTGTTTGTTTTTTCATGGCTATAAAAAGGGGAACCTCAAGAGGTGTATTCATACCCCTGAGGAAGCCGGCTCACTGGCGAAACGCGTAGGGTTTTGGACTTTGGCGTTTCAATTTTGGAGCCTGCAGTGTTCCGTAGAAACCTTAGCAGGCATTTCCATCTCTCCACTGCCCAGCTGAGACATCGGATCTGAGGGGACGCTGCGCGCGTGTGACCCTCCGCCAATCAGGTTCTCTGGAGTTTTCAGGCAGGGAGAAAGACTGCAGATACCGCTAAAGAAAGGAGCGGGTGTCCCACTTTAAGAACACCCAACGCTTATTTGTTTTGACCTTCTGTAAGTGTAATATTATCTTTTTTGGTGCGTGTCACCACATTAAAATACATTACACTATGTTGCTTCCATTTTTGTTTCTCTGAAAATTCTACTTGCTTGCTATTAGTGGAAGCAGACCCAGTGTTCTTTGGACCCATTTTTGGGTTTTTTTTTTTTATCATCCTATGGTATCATTGGATGGATTTTGTGCCTCTGGTTACACATCGTATCTAAACTTAAGCTATAAAACCAAAGAAGTAAAAAACACTGAGCGTCAAATAGAAGGTACCATCTTTTCTATTCTGCGTATGAGGAAATAGAAGACAAGAACAAAGCTTTTTTTGATTCTGGAATTCCAGTTATGGTAACTTGCATGTTTTAAATTCCATTAAAGGTTACATTTTAACAACTGTGTTTTGCATTTCACTGCACAGTCTCTAACAAGCAGATGCATATCGTATTAAAAAGTAAATGTTAAAATATTCAATATTATTAAAACATCAATATTATTAACTACCAGAGTGGTCTAGTACACATTACTGGGAACCCCAACATTAAAGAGGTTAAAACGTAATGTTACAGCAAATAGTTTATGCTCTAAAATGATAAGTGCACAGTTGATGTTACCTAACTATGAACGAATCAAGGAAACGATCCTGTCAATGTGTTTGTGTGGAATAGCACAGTAGGGCTCAACTTCAGTCCTCAAGGCCCCCCCACCCCCACCCCAATAGGTGAGGGTTTCAGGATATCCTAGTTTCAGCACAGGTGGCTCAATCAAAGACTGTGCTGAGCCAGGGACTGATAGAGCCACCTGTGCTGAAGCTGGGATATCCTGCAAACCTGACCTTTTTGGGAGGGTCGGGGAGGGGGGCTTGAGGACTGGTTGAGCACTTCTGGTTTAGCAGATGAAGCATACTGTATACCAAATGTGGTCATCTTTCTTATTTAATCTCCAATATATATCTTTATCATACACTTAAAAATTTAATTTCTCCAGTGTCTAAATAGTCAAGATTGCATCAACTGTATACATAAGCCCTGTAATTGCCGGACCTGTTGTTTATATATTAACATAACTTATACTACGGTATTATGTCCACTTCCCAGAACTGCATGATTTCAAGTGTGTGATTATTTACAAAGTATTTAAAAAATCTGCAGATATGAGACTTGGCGTTTGCCCCTAAGCCACCAACAATTGCACAGGTAGAAACAGATTCTGATTGTATCCCATTCAGAGCAAAGCACATGCAAATTGTATTTGGGAGCTCTCAGGTGTGCCCACAGAGTGTGTGTGCACAGCATGTGGAACATTTGCATTATCACAGTGCAATACAATTGCTGGGCATACTTCCTAGCTTTATTAAAATGATGAGTTGGTGATTATATATATGAGCAACATTTTTTTTCAGAAAGATGGACTACTGCAAAAAATATCCCTCTATGGCCAAGAACATTCCCTTATTGGTGTTGTAAAGTCTTAATTGTATAACTGATTTTAAGTGATACATTGTGGAAGCTTTAAAAGAAGCTCAAACTGTTTCTTATCCAAACAAAATGCAAGAGAGCAGAACACCCAACCAACTCTGAATCCCTTCAACATACAGTATATACATTAGAAATCCACGTGGTTTAAATCATGTAACCATTGAGCTTGAAGCAGACCAACGCATGAATGGAAATTATTTGGGAAGAACCACAACTTATTTAAAGAAAGCAATATAAAAACGTCCCCTTCTGTAATACCCTCTTCTACACGTCCCTGTGTTTCTCATTTTCATGTATTCTCCAACTGGAACCCTCTCGGTTTATTAGCAGGTGTTCATCTGCTGGCCAGAAGAGGGCTCCCTTTCACTTCCTTAACCCAACCGTCTACAAAGAGCCACTAAACATGTTCAGTATGGTGGCTCCTTCCAGATGGCATTGGAAAGCTCACATTTGCAGGTCACCGCCGTTTTGCACAACGTTATTTTCACTTCTGGTACATTTACTTTCACTGGAAGACGTGAGGATCTTAACACTGCTGCTAAACTAGTGTATATCCAACACACGGGTGTGTATGGGGAATTGGGGCAGATAAGGAGATACCCAGCCAACTGTCTGAAATCCGTGGGATACAGGACAGGGAAGTGCATAGGCATAGGGAGAAACCCTTCTAAACACTGAGCAGCCAGTTAGGTGCTGCATTGGAGAGGGGGAGAGGGGGAGACGGGGAGAGGAGGAGAGGGGGAGAGGAGGAGAGGGGGAGAGGAGGAGAGGGGGAGAGGGAGAGAGGGAGAGAGGGAGAGAGGGAGACGGGGAGAGAGGGGGAGAGGGGGAGAGGGAGAGAGGGAGAGAGGGGGAGAGGGAGAGAGGGGGAGAGGGGGAGAGGGAGAGAGGGAGAGAGGGAGAGAGGGAGAGAGGGAGAGAGGGGGAGAGGGGGAGAGGGGGAGAGGGGGAGAGGGAGAGAGGGGGAGAGGGGGAGAGGGATAATATTTCCTCTACAACGAAGAAAACTTAGAAGGGTTATTTTTAGGGACCAAATGTAAACAAAGAGTTTCATTAACCCACTCACTGCCAAGGAAGGAAGCAACGTACTGGCAGTAAAGGGCTTAATTGCTGATTCTTCTTCATATTAGTATTATTATTATTATTATTATTACTATTATTCTACAGACAATGAAGGGAGATTAATTATTCATTAAGGACTGACGAGAACATATTTAAAACTAGACTTTTTCTGTTTGCAGTAAAGGGGCTCCACAGCTTGGTAAATAAATTACAATACAGTACTAAGTAGCACATACTAGAGACACACTTTAACCCTTTGTGAGAGACAGAGAGGGAGAGAGAGTTAGCCACCAGGTCAGTGTTATGGCTCTTGTAACTACTCCTGGGGGGGGGGGGGGGGGGGGGAGGGGATAGCTTTCATTTCAGTAGCACAACATACAGTACATACCCAGCCCAAGGAGATCAGAAAACATCAATCCCCAACAGTAACCCTTTCATCCCATTCATTTTTATCTTTCAAAAGCTTCCTAAATCCTAACCACCTCCTTTCTGCTCAACTCTGTCACGATGCGGTGATTTCTAAAACATTGTACTGCCTCCAGCACTAAGTTACGTTTTTCTGCTCACAAAATACAACCCCAATTTTACAGATCATTGTTCTTGTTCTACCTGTATTGTGACTTATCCAGGTCCTACCTTCTTTTTGCCTCAGCTTTTTTTTTTTTTTTTTTTTTTTTACATGAACACAGGGGACCTGAAGAAAGTTCTCTGTAAAGTCATCTCCCCATGCTGAAGATTAGAAAGTAGATTCATGATCTGAGTGACAGCAGAAGCTCAGCTCAAGTTTCTCATCAAATCTTCATGAGAAAGATGAGAATTCCCTTCTTTCCTCCTCTGCTGCTGCTGCTGCTGCTGCTTCCAGTCCTGCTGGTTGAGTTTAGCAAGCCATTTAGACGAGAATGTCTTGGCTTTTGTCAGTGAGAAATTATTTAAATCCCTCTTTGTACCTCTATTGGTCCAACTCCCTCCCATCCATGCTATACAACTGCTTGCTGCTTAAAGAGACAGAGGAGCCGTCCTACCCAGCAACAGACTTCATAAAAGAGTAATGGGATACGGGAATCTGACATTAGTCAGACATATACATGTCCCAACTTTCTCCTAATATCTGGCAATAATGCAACGTTAGTTTGTGTACCCATCACAGATCTGAAATACGGGGTGGAATAATGTATCATACCTTACACTCAATGTAACCGGCAATTTAAATCACCTTAGGAAAGTCTCCCGGCTGCAAGTCTGGGCGTTAGTGGTGTAGATAAATTACACCAGGTGCAGATAGGGGGGAAAAAGCACATTGTTTTCAATGCTTTTGTTGTTTCTTTCAGAAATCAGTTGTCTTTGCACCTGTTTTTCTGCCGGGAGACTTTGGTAAATACATATTTTAATTTGCCAGATCTCAGTGCATTTCTCAATAACTACAACAAGAAAACAGATCTAAAGATAGTACGTAGCTTTAGCTTGTAACTTTTCCCTTCTATTTATCAGGGAAGCAGCAAAAATAAGTATCAGGTGACACCCAAAAAGCTGCCAATGTCAAAAGTAGCATAAAGTAAAATAAGATAAAACCTCTGATCATGGGGTTATTAATACTGCTTTCAATAGCTGGAAGGAAAAAAATCTATATGTATTTAAATTGTATCACACTCTTAGATTAAGAAAAAAATCTATATGTATTTCAATTGTATCAAGTCTTAGATTAAGAATGCAATCAAGATAATAAGAGCATTGCTTATTAATGAACGTTTCAGATAACAGTACACTGTTCCCTCAAATGAAACCTGCTGAAAAGCCACAATTAAAGAAACTACTTAATTAACTCTACAGAGAGTCTCTCAAACATACAGTAATGAAATGGGACCCACCTTTTCAGTGACTACTTGTGAAAGAACACATCAATACAGGTGCATTTGGGATCTCAGATGAAACTCTTGTGTATATTTTGTTTGTTTTTTCAGTTTCTTTCCACCTTCAAAAAGCTAAAACAAAATCAATATTGGGGCTCTTCTTCTGTTCTGCAGCAAAGAGGATTAAATTATTGATAGTGGAAATTGCATGGTGGTAGTAATGGCATCCCCTCTTTGAATGGCTCCATTTGATCTTGGTGGAGAGAGAGATTTCATACTACTGTAACTCACTGGGGTTAGATAAAGTCTGATCAGCCCTCTGGAGCTGTGAATGGGAATGTGGGAGGGAATCCACTCTAGTCTGGTCTACGCTCATTGACGTGTGTTGTCATGTGATACTTCCTCAACCTCTCAAAAGACACACTACTGCATGAATTACAAGAATCACAAACCCCCTGCATACAGTAGGGATGGGTCTTTTAAAAAAAATATATATTGTTAACCTCTTAACTGCTGGTGTTATCTGTAACCTGCAGGGAGTTCTAATGTCCTCCAGTTCACTTAAATGTATTTAGTTCAACTATGCTTACCATTAAGAATCTAGTTTCCTAATATCCTTATCTACATATCCTTATAATATCCCCAAATGCATATGTGTGTGTGTGTGTGTGTGTGTGTGTGTGTGTGTGTGTGTGTGTGTGTGTGTGTGTGTGTGTGTGTGTGTGTGTGTGTGTGTGTGTGTGTGTGTGTGTGTGTGTGTGTGTGTGTGTGTGTGTGTGTGTGTGTGTGTGTGTGTATGTGTCTATATACACACACATTTTATACATGCCTTACTATAATAGATTTTTACATTGAACAAATGTGATATTAAGTATTTTTTCGGTATTCAGTATTTTGAGGTTATTTAGAATCTTGGCAAATAGGTGTTGATACCATAGCATTTTTAAGGTATTTATTTACATTCATATTTATTAACATTTATTAACAACCTTTAGATTGTTGGCAAAGTGTTCATTTTTATTTTATCCAAAAGTATTTAACAACTGTCAGCAACGATTTGCCAGGTTTTTCTATAAGCTGCTAGTCACCAAACACTGAGATCTCATTTTATATACGTTAATGATCCCATCTGTAAGGTTTCTTGTCATTTTGTACAGACAGCAGTATAAATTCTACTTAAGAACCTTCATTGCCAAATACCACCTCATCTGTCACTTGAGTTATTAGATATTGTTACCCAGCAGCCTGAGGTCGGTCATGTTTTCTCCCATTGAGACCAGATTGTCTCTGAGCTGTATAACCGAAGCAGCCCAATTTAAAATATTAAGTAATGCATATTTATTGCAAACACAAGTGCTACAGATATAGGAATATATAACAGGCGGTTCCAACGCTTGGAATTAAAAGGGGTTGAAAACAATGGGTTATAACACGTGTGGAACATTCTTTTAATGGAATGTTTTAAATAATATATACATACCCTGGCCATGAATGGCTTATAGAGTAGAAAAGCATATTAAGAATATATGATGTATTGTGTTTATTTCTGCTTGGATCTAACCATAGATGGGGCAAGCGTAAACAGTGGAAGACCACACAGCACCGTTTCTACACATCATCATATTCACCTTCTGCTTTTCAAAACTAAATATCTCTCCAGTTACAAGATAAAGGCAAAATAACTTCCTGGGAAAGCCAGGACCTTTGTGAATTTTTGACCTCAAAGGGGGTAATTACTCAGTCTCCGTGCAGCAGAACACTTGTCCAATAAATGGTTTATAATAAACCACGCTGGATGTTAAAAGGAAAATATCACAAGGCAAAGAAATGGGTGTTTGATCAACCTGAGGCCGTTTTCTTTCACCAGAATTGGGAGACAGTAGTAAGTGAGCCACTTAAGAGGAGATTCACATATACAGGATGACAATAGAGATCATCCAGCTAAAGTCTTCTGGTTGCAAAACTGCTGGCAAGATCAGCACACAAAAATAGCACCACATGTATTAAAGAATCCCATAGAAAGTAATGGGATTTCCCCTTTGATAAATGGTATGCAATTTTTTTTGGCACTGTTTTTTCCCCATTTTCACGTAGTAAAGAACCCCTATATGTTATAGATTGTATAATGTTCTGCATGATCCATCCTAATTCATTGTGTACTGTGCCAGTCAAGGAAAATAAAACCCATGCTATGTGAAAACTGGGCTTGTAACTCAGTGCAGTTCCTCTTGCAACATTGGCAGGATTCTTTGCATGCTTATGAAACTAATAACAACATGTATTACCATGAAGTAGCAGTGTAATTCATATGTATTTCAAAGGCATTTTTTTTAATCCTTCAAGTCACTTTTTAAAGAAGAGAGGTGCTCTCCTAAATCTCAGTGGACTGAAAAAAGTAACCTCTGTGTTCAACAGGACTTTACTTACCTCCTTGAGATTTACACTAAATTAAAATATAATAAACCCCTAAACATTTTCACATGAACTTTCCCAACATTCAAACTCCATCTGTCTTAATACTTCATATTACTAAACCTGTTTTGCGAGCACACACAAAAAAAAAGGTCAGAAGCATCATTTTCATCTGCCATTTATGGCTGTTGTTAGGAAAAGCCAAGAAATCGTGATTACACAAATGAGAATGATGTCAGTGTACCCAGATTTGGCACCAGAACACTTTCTGCTATTAATAATTTTAATTGGCTGAGGTCAGTTGTCACAGCGCTACAAGTATTTTATGTCTAATTATGTTACTCGTGACTTTCATATCTGATTGATATATTATGCTTATGATTTGAGGATGATAGGGCATGGATCACATGAACATTGATAGCACACAAAGAGTGAACACTATGAGTTTGCTAGAATAATGTATGGACTATATACTGCTGCACAACAGATCTTGTGCAGGACTTCATACATTTTTTCAGTCATGATAGACCATGTTATATTGTATATAAACTATTAGGGAAGTCACAAAGCACACAGTATGCCCAATCTACACATGAGATGGGTGTACTTCTGTGGGCTAGAAAAGTCATATGTAGCATTATGTAACACATGAAAACAGTATGATTATCATTTATCCTCAGAACCTGCTTGTGCCTTGCACTATCTCTGACTTGTTGGGGGACTTGTTGCTTTAATGAAGTTGTCCTAATTGTTTGTATAACATACACATGGAGTTATTTACCTCTGGGTTGCAACTCTGGTGCCAAATATTGCATCAATTTTATCAAAGAAGAGAATGAGACTGGTTGAATTTGAATATGTTTAATTGATACATATGGTGCAGTTTCTTTGTCAAACTCAGCTGGGATAAGTAGTCCCATAATGCATGTTATTCAAAATGTACACCTGATGTCCATCAAATGTGCCAGTATTGCTATTTTGAAGCCTATCTGTATTTATAAAAATAAATTGATTTAATGGTGCTTGAAGACTAATTTTACACAAAGGTCAGTTAAAAAGAAATCAGCCAGTGCAGTTATTTTATTTTCAATGAGCCAATTGAAAGAGTACATTCTTATCACTGTTATTTATTTAAGCTTCCTATTTTGTACCTATTGTATATTGAACATAGTGTATTTTGTAATAGGGTGTATGATATAAACACAAGAATATATTAGCTATACATTTAAACTGTGTGAATGAGATGAGGAGAGCATTGCCTAACAGATCACTCCAGCATTTAAGGCGTTATAACACAAAATGTATCTCTTAGTAAAGTAGAAAACCATTGTAAACAATTTGCAAATCATCCATTGAAGAGGGAAGCAGATATTAAACTGAATGCTCTTCTTTATTACTATGGACTTGGTTTAAGATATTTATCACAACTTTACCTACATGTGTATATATATATATATATATATATATATATATATATATATTGCATATTATAGTATGAGTGGCCATATCTCTTACTCAATGCTTTGGCTTCCCCATTTATAGATAACCTGTCTGGTTTTTTTCAGTTTGGGTACTGGACCACATTTTATTAGTTTACACAGCATATGGCCAACCTATGTAACTTGTATTTCCCTTGAGCCTTCAAACCTAGTTACATGTACTAAAAATACATTCCTACGCATCTGCCCTGTGAGATAACAACATGGGGAACAACTTCAATCCAGAGAAACATGTGTTTGTATGTTGCTGTTTTCCACAAGGTATCATGTAATGGTTATGAAACGGTGCTTCGTTTTCACGTGAAGATAGTCCTTAAACACATATATCTCACCATATCTGAGGCTTTGTGAATAATGTCCCATGTTGTGTTATTTTCTACCCACATTATCAGTATCATTCCAGATCATCTAAGAAGTTGACAAATGGACACTGTGGGGAGGCTGAGTGACAGTGACAAGAGCTCCCAGACTAAATATTATCCCTATGAATGTATGGGCACCGCTGATTGATAGAGGGCAGAGTCCCAATCAATAATGGGTACGTCTATGTTTGTAGGAGTAAAATTGTTCCTGAGGTGTCTTCTGAAAATAACCGTCAAAATATGCTACACATACAATGTATTTGAACACTTCTATATCCCAAGACACCTCAGACACATTTTAATTTCCACAAATATGGAATCAGCCTTGATTGACTTGAGTAGCATCCTCTGCCATTTAACATTACCCCTTGTATTTGGGAGAATAAAACTGTGTGTAGTGGGGCATCAATATGCACATCAATATAAGAATGGGTGCAGTGGAATGCAGCTCTGGTATCTATATCCTGGCAGATATAGTATTGCAAATCTACTCTTACTTATGTCTGGACAAATAGGGGGGACCTTGCTCGAACTAAAGTTTGAGTGCAGTGAGTGCAGTACTGTGTGCTACCAGGGAAGTAGGTAGACTAATCAAAAGAGATTGGGGAGTAGTATCAAAGAGACACGGCCCACACAAAGAAATCCCTATCGTGGCGCACAACAGACCAAAATGTATAATGGTGCTAATAGCGAGGTACTTTATTGATAAATTAATATCTATTGTAATAAACCTTTTTCTTCAGCATTGTGTTTTCTTTAGCTTATGGAGTAGTTTTGTCTCCTCTAATCACTACTAGAGCTGAATCATTTAATTTGTATCCTTTGAAGGTGTATACCCAGCAAGGTCCCTGTTGGTAAATTAGTATCTATTGCAATAAACCGTTTTCTTAACCATTATGTTTTTATTAGGATCTATAGTAGTATTAACATATCTAGTCACTACTAGGGCTGAAAAAATTGTTACGTCAATATTGTTTCTTTTCTTTGCACATAAATGAATGTTTTTTCATGTCTAGTGACTAGTACAGCTGAATAGTTTGTTTTCTTTTCAGCCTGTGTTCGCCTGCTGCGGGGACCCGTGTGATCACCGGGTCACATGTTGTTTTATTCCATTCCCAATCACACACTCACTTGATGGGGTGTGTATACACTTAGACTGTTCCGTGTTATACTGTGGGGTACTACCTACTGAGTCATCTAATGATTCTTGGAGGCGAGCCGCTTGTATAGAGCTGTGTGCATTTACAGCCCGATCCACACAGTTTAACGCTGCTGTGTGATCGTTCGTACCTGCGCCGTGTCCAGAGCAGCTAAGTCTAAACACACTGTGCTCCGCGTTATGACCGTGGGGTAATTGGCCCTTGTATCTTAGTGATGTTGATACAGTAATTGGTATTAAATGGAAATATACACATCAGGAACAGAAGATACTGCTACTGACGTTCAGAGTGGAAATACTTTTATTCTGCTACTACTCTTACAACATATAATGACCCGAGTGGCCCGTTTGTATAGTCACTGGGTGACTCATATCAGCGCACACTTTAAAGACTTGATGAGCAGTTAAACCTTCATTTGGTTCCATAACATCGCTAGCACAATAATAGCCGGCTAACCCGACGCACGTTTCGTCATTTTAAACAGACGACTTCTTCCGGTAGAAGTCGTCTGTTGAAAACGACGAAACGTACGTATTATTGTGCTAGCAATGTTAAGGAAGCACATGCAGTTTTAACTGCTCATCAAGTCTTTAAAGTGCGCGCTGATATATGTCACCCAGTGACTATACAAACGGGCCACTCGGGTCATTATATGTTGTCAAGAGTAGTAGAAGAGTAAAAGTATCTCCACCCTGAGCGCCAGTAGCAGTATCTTCTGTTCCTGATGTGTATATTTCCATTTAATACCAATTACTGTATCAACATCACTAAGATACAAGGGCCAATTACCCTTCGGTCATAACGCGGAGCACAGTGTGTTTAGACTTAGCTGCTCTGGACACGGCGCAGGTACGAGCGGTCACACAGCAGCATTAAACTGTGTGGATCGGGCTGTAAATGCACACAGCTCTATACAAGCGGCTCGCCTCCAAGAATCATTAGATGACTCAGTAGGTAGTACCCCACAGTATAACACGGAACAGTCTAAGTGTATACACACCCCATCAAGTGAGTGTGTGATTGGGAATTGAATAAAACAACATGTGACCCGGTGATCACACGGGTCCCCGCAGCAGGCGAACACAGACTGAAAAGAAAACAAACTATTCAGCTGTACTAGTCACTAGACATGAAAAAACATTAATTTATGTGCAAAGGAAAGAAACAATATTGACTTAACAATTTGTTCAGCCCTAGCAGTGACTAGATATGTTAATACTACTATAGATCCTAATAAAAACATAATGGTTAAGAAAACGGTTTATTGCAATAGATACTAATTTACCAACAGGGACCTTGCTAGGTATACACCTTCAAAGGATAAAAAATAAACGATTCAGCTCTAGTAGTGAGTAGAGGAGACAAAACTACTCCATATGCTAAAGAAAAACACAATGCTGAAGAAAAAGGTTTATTGCAATAGATATTAATTTATCAATAAAGTACCTCGCTATTTACACACCTTCAAAGGATACAAAATAACTGATTCAAGTCGGTATACACTGTTTGCATCTGAGATATACATACACTGAGATAGGGCATCAAACAAACGTGCAGCTTGGCGATAGTAAAATAAGAGGCATTGTGTTACATTAACCACCCATAGCGGCAATACACGGCGCATGATTGGCGCAGAAAGGACAACACAGCGTTATACATCGTATATAACACTGGTATTACAATAGGCACTAGAAACACGAGTTATTAATTAATTTTGTGGTTAGTAATTTGCCCGCAAAACTTTGAAACTAAACGTGAAAAGGGGCATATAAGAGACCAAGACACCGGGACTGAGGGTGTCTCCACTAGCAACGAACGATAAAATATGCACTCGTAATGATAACATTTAGGATTGCACCAGTCTATGTGCGTTCACTGTAGTGCAACCAGGGTGAGCCCTAAGACTTGTATTATATACTATCTACCTTAAACAAACGTACACAGTTTGCTTAGAGGGTTATCTACTCCTTGTGTCATATACTAGTGTATTCTATACACAAGCCTAATATGCAGGTATACGATTAGGCACTAACATTAGATAGGAAGGGCCCGTTATACATTTATATGGCCAAATCAATAGGAGCTCATTTGACTTTAATAGTGGTTAACATTGCTTTTTATTATTATTTATGATGTCAGTATGTATTAGTCAAGTATAGATTTTTAACACTGTTCAGTTTGTAGAACTATTAGCACCATTATACATGTTGGTCTGTTGTGCACCACTGTAGGGATGTCTTTCTGTGGGCCGTGTCTCTTTGATACGACTCCCTAATCTCTTTTGATTACTCTTACTTATTTTTAAAATAATTTTATTTCACACGGTATTAAAGACAACTTTACTTTCAAACCCAAGCCAGAAGTCAAGATCACAAAGTGTGTTAAGTTTTTCTTTATTGGTATTTAAATTATTATTATTTTTTTTTTTTTATCATTGATGATTAATCTAAGTTGTCTAACGACCCAGAAAGCTGCATTAAGTCCCGGCTCATAACATCATGTTATCTACATCTGATCGTTATGCTCCCTGAGGTTAACGCCAACCCACAAAGCAACTTATTTTACTAGCATCTCAAGTGCTATATATATCCCCTGAACCCCACCTTCAGACAACATGTGGGGAGACACAGTACACAAAAAGGAGCCCACCGGAGCAGCACTTTGCTGTTGTGGTCGCCTCCTTGCTGCCGCTCCTTCCTCCTTCTTCTGATCAGCAGCGTCAAGTGATGCCGCTGACGTTACGTCGCATGGCATCGCATTGCCGTGGTAACGTGACATCATGACGTAGTTTGCAGCTGCGATGCCGCGTTGCCATGGCAATGAGACGCCGTGGGACGTCATGTGGGTGACGTTCGCGGCCTCATTTGATGCTGCAGATGCTCAGGAGGAGGGTGGCAGGTAAGGAGGCGGACGCAACAGCTAAGTGACTTCCCGTCAGGTCCGAAAGGCCCAAGAGTGTGGCAAATGTATATGAAGTCAGACATTTTTGCTGCCCCAAAATGTTTGCCGCCCTAGGCCCAGGCGTAATGGGAAATCCGCCACTGCAACTGAGGCACTTGGATATATACTAATAGGATATGCAAAGTATATTGTAATGACTACTATTAGTATATACCCCAGGTGTGCTCTCTCTTGCTCTTTCCTTCTCCCATATGTCATTGTCTGGATGGGAGTACCAGCAGTTAATGCTGTGTTTGTGAGCTCTGAATATACCCTCTAGCACTGAACAAGGTGTTAACTTAAGTTATTGCCTTTTTAAGTCATTAATGGATCTTTGAGGACCTGGCCTATGTTACTTTAGGTGTGCAATGCTGTATATAACTTGTATTTTATGTATTTTGAATGGGTGTCCACTTCCCTACTTCTTTATCTGTGTCCAGTAATAGTCTCATCCCTGCAAGGTTTTTCCGACATATGAATGGAAATTACAAATTGCAAATGTAAGAAAGCAATGTATGTATGTTCTATTACTGTTATACTGCAGATCTATGGGCAGTGAATAGGTTAATTAAAGTGTATGCCATCTATATGTTAAAGTGAAGATAACTGAGCTGGGATAACAATAGATTCAAGAGGAAATGAAGGATACATTGGTGCTAACAGACAGAGAATGAAAATGCCTCTTTAAAATCAAATCACTAAAACGTTGTTTGCATGGACTTCAAATTGTTAGAGATCATGGAAACTATTAAAGATGGGGTTAGGGTGGGGTCAGGAAATGATAAATAGTACATCCGCACTCTAATAATAGATGCCAATCAAAGCTATTAGCTGCTAGTCAGAAAAAGTAGTCTGTTTTACTCTATAAGTAAAGAACACGCTTGAATAAACTATTACAGTGTGTCTAAATGCCTTGGGGGTTTCGTCAACGTTAAGGACATAGTTTGTTTTTTTCTCTATCCAACTTTTTCTACTCGTAGGTTTTCCCAACTCTCTCACATATGGTTTTGGCCAAAATGACAGGCCCTCTGTCTTTGTTTATAAAGAACTGAAGAATGAGCTGTCTTAACATCATGTAAGAATTTATAACATGAAACACTTAGATGTGGAATGTTCGAACTGACATAATACCTCAGGCTACTAGCCTGTCAATATTCAAGCTGACGCATTTTCATTAAACATCTATACACATTAAAGTGAAGAATGACCACACAATTTCAGGATTAAACGTTGAGGGCTAATGTAACACGTCGCGTGAACACTGTTTCTTCTTTGCAAAGCTATTGCAGTAATGTTGATAAGTGTTATTATGACAAGGCTATTCATTATTACCATAGAATAAACCCACTATTAAAAGAAATGCACCTGTAAAAAAGTAACATACAAGTCAACCTATAGATAGCATCATTCATAAAAGACGAAAAAATGATTTTCAGTGACAAAGATCCAAGTAGATTCTAACATTTAATACATTGTAAAGTTATTTGAAATATGTCAAGGTAACAAAGTCAATACCAAGATCATGAAAGAATGATCATGTTCAGTGGGGGCGTATAAGACTGTAATAACTAAACTCGTCCTTCTGAGTAGTTTACGGTTTTGCACACCCACATTTATTTCTTAATTATCTCCACAAGAATGAGATAGTTAGATGTGATCTATGGCTTTCCCTGAGTGTCAGCATGCCCACATGCCTTCTGTAATTCATGAGCTCTTAGACACCTTTCCTGTTAGTGGGTCTACCTAATTATCTATTGTACCAGATGGAATCATTGCCAACAAATCGGAATGGTTGTTTATAGAGGACAGTTAATTATATATATGTATATGTGTGTTCATCTGATATTAACCCTTTATATTTATCCCACCACTCTGAAGTTTCATTGTTTGCTGAGATTGCTTATGGAGCAAAGGGACTATTCTTAATTTACCATCTGACTGTCTTTAATGGATGGCACCATATTGAAATATGAAATATGGGGACAAGGAGTGGCATAGTGTTAATGGTACTAGTACTGGAGTGCACGTCCCAGGACCTCAGACGTCCAAAATGAAGCTCTCGGTAGTAACTTATTGGGGCGTGATACCCTCTGGCAGAGCAACAGGATGGCTCTCCATAAATAGAATGATAGTGTACAGAGCTTTTAAAACTACACAGGTCTCTTTTTAGGTGTGACAAAATGCTTGAGGAAGAGACATGTGAGGGTTGGAAAGGTATGTACTGTACACTATCGGTACTCACAAGGAACCTATTGTTTTGTATGTACATTTCAGTGCCATAAATGTATTCACTATTATTGTTACAGTGTTTAACTAAAGCCAATTCAAAAATGTGTAACTTTGTAATGATGTGATGTCCCATTATCTAGTTGCTTGTAAAGAAGTACAATATATATATTTTCAACTTGTAATGTGAACCTAAGGTTGTGCTGAAAGAGATTCCTATTTTTGAAAGTGTTAATTATGCAACGCAATTAAAAAAGAACGGGGGTGTGACAATTGTAGCAAAAGCAGATTAAATAAAGCCATCATGTAGAACCATTACTTAAACAGAGATCAGGGGCCAGAGGGCCCTGTGACGCATTGCGGAGCATTGAAGGTGTTAGTATTTGATACAAACGTTTATTTGTTTGGATAACTCAAGTTTTATTCATTTAAACAATAACTGTGTCAAAAGAGACATCCTTTAGCAATGATTCCCAAAAACATTGTATTATATTTTTTGCCATCATGATGTGGTAAAACATCTAATAATTTCTTCGTACATTCCACTTCATTCTTCATGTACCTGTGCTAAGCTAGTGCTCAAACTTGGAGATCATTGATCTCCAATCATCTTCCCTGCCCTCATCAGCACCAGACAGATTATTCAGAGGGTCAACAAATCATGGCAAATAACATGACATTACATGAAACAGGAGAGAAAAAGAGAGAGAGAGAGAGACAGACAGACAGACATCTCAGTCACATAAAAAAAAGATCTTCCAGTTTCAGTAGGACCCTTGTGCATGAATTTGGTATTAGGTAAGTCTGGTTTTATAACTAACCAGTCTACCTTTCTATTATTGGTTTTTATTCTGGTGTTACTCATCCGCGCTCCCCTTGTTCTTTGTTTTCAAGAAGTGGAATTGAAAGCAGAGATGCCTGGGACTTTTTGGAGGGGAATTATTATCACTCCTTGACACAGTGGACGTGAAACGCGTGGGAGAAGGAGTTTTGTCTATATTTTTATGTAGTTCAATAAAGACTTTTAATCCTTTCCACTGTTGAGTTCCCCAACTTTTTTCTACAGCAAGCAGTAGTCCCGTCGATCATCTCTTTGTTTCTGTTACCTCACGGACCGAAGGACACCACTGGCTCAACCAGTGTTGCGGGAGGAGCAGATTAGTGGTGATGCATAGAGAGCGCGCGGCTCCACATCACAGTATTCGGAGGAGACGGGGGTAAGGAGAAGCTACACAAGGGGTCACACAACCTGGTCAGGATTCCTTGCCTCTCTGTAAGTACCCCGCTTCCTATTCCTTGCATTACCCCATGGTTAGTCTCCCCTCTCCCCGCCATCCACTTCAATACACCGAACATTGCTATTATCCTCACAGACTGTTATTTTGCCTCACGACTCTGCTTTTGTAGCTGATATTCGGTTTTTGTGTTCACTTATTGGAGCCTGACAAGGACAAATGGAAATATATATATATATATATATTTTTTTTAATAACCGTCAACAACATAATATATTTATGTCACAGAAATTCAGGCCATTTAATCTTTATTTTTTCCTGCTTTTTTTAATGCTTATTATGTACTTTAGAAACATGTCGTTACAGAGCTTCACTTAGCTGCTTTATTTGTGGGGTTTTCTTGGTGGATTGAGTCCTTGGAGTTGCATGGGAAAACCTATTTTGATTGATGACGCTGTCTTTGTTTCTGGCTGGGATTATGTTCAATTTTGTGTCAGTCTGGTTTCAAACTGTCAATGGGAAAAATAAAATACTTTTCAAATGATTTTACATTTCAGAAATTCTTCATTTATCCAGTCCAGTTGTAAAGAGACGTCTTCTAGTAGTCTTGTCATGTTGCTTTTTTTTTTTACTTGAGTTCGCTAATTGTTTTTAAGCAGACACAAAACAAGTTATGGTGGGTAAAAAAAATGGCAAAAACCCTACAACGTACAGTGTACAGAAATGTAAATACCACTTGTGGGTACATTTACATGTCCCAGACTGGTCTGCAACCCTGTCTTTCCCCATTATGTCTTCGCATACAGTGCTTCCACTGCAGCCAGGGGTTCTGGGTAATGAGCACTGACAGTGATTCACTCTTTGCTTCTTGTCCATGCTAACATGGCCCCTATAATGCATGCCTGCTCTATTACACCGTTATCAGCACTTCTGTAACCCAGGCTGTGCTGATAAAACTGTGTAATGTGAAAGCCTAAGCTTAAATAGGTCCATATGGAAATGGACAAGAAGTTAAGAGTGCTCATTTGCATGCAATTTACCCAGAATCCCTGGCTGCAGTGACAGCATTGTATGCTAAGTGATAATGGGGAAAGACAGGGCTGCAGACCTGTCTGAGACATGCAAATCTACCCACGAGTAGTATTTTTATTTCCTGTTAATTGTATTTGTATGTCTCTGCTGTTTTTACAACCTTCTTCTGAAACATGTTCTTCTGCTGCAGTTGACTCTGGAAATTTGATTGTGTATCACAAAGAGACTGCAATTTATCATTGGAATGGTAAGTTCTGTAACAGGGTGATTCACCAAGTATCATGATGATGAGCGGCTATGACACAAACTATAAGGACAAATTTGATGTGTTCGCACCATACTGTATGTCAAACAAACACATTCATCTGACCAATACATTTCAAATAAATAATGTATTATTTATTTATTGTCTTGTATGGATTATAGCATGCTATGGTATTAACTAATGGTGTCTATACACCACAGTGTAAGCCACAAATTAAATTGACCCAATGCATACATTCAGGATATTTTATATCTGGAGTGTTATTAGACTTATTTTGCATTTATTCAGACTAAAGGGTTTCCCCAAGTTTTCTGCTATTTTTTACTGATTTTCTGTTGCCTGTAAAAAAACAGATGTCAGAGCAGATGTTTTAAGCATTTTTATGACGCATGTGATTGGAATAAAAAAAAAAAAAGGAAGTAGGCGAGCAATGCCCACACTGAGCAATATACAGAGCCATGTATACCAAAGGGCTCTTTATATAACATTATATATATATATTTTTGCATGCAGTTTTTTTTTCTTTACCTGCTGGCCAAAGTTCACTGTATACAAGACAAATAAGAAAAAAAAAGTGCAGTTTATTAAAATGCCCCAAAGCATCACACACACAGATGCCCATGCTGTATGTCTGTCATTGTGTGTTTTGGCCAGATTGCTTTCATTTGCAGCATGGGTTAGTAATATAAATGTGTGCCATTTTTTACACTTCCATTCTAACTAACTGCCCATCTGATATCAATCTGTGGCTCTAGAGTAGGGGTGGCCAACTCCACTTCTCAAGGTGTAACAACAGGTCAGGTGTCTAGGAGATCCCTGCTTCAGCACAG